>NC_133341.1:9601800-9901800 GCF_030506205.2 Paramisgurnus dabryanus
CAGTGTAGCTCTTAGATTTATCACTGAGAGGCTGCTTTAATACTGAGAGTTTATGTGGACGAGAGAGAAACATAACCTTTGCACCTGTAATATTAAAATCTCTTTAAGTGTCTTTTGTCCACTTTTGACCACTTCTGATTACTTTGAGGGGCAATTTCTGAAATAAGATCGCGCAACTTTCACAGGCTAGCAAAATGAAACTACGCGGAAATCAGCCGCTTTAATTTTATCAATGAAAGGCTAAAAATAGCGCTGAATATGAAAAGACGTAAAACATTGTTGTCAGTACCTCAGATTAGATAAATGGTCGGAGAGAAGGCGATCTCCTGTGGCTGTTGGAGCATATTCAACCCATAGACTGCAGTTCTATCTATTGTTTTATTTCCGCTGTCATCATAAGTAACATGAAATAAAAATATGTTTCCACACACCAAACTTATACGACGCTGGCGCATCCTCCAACTGCGGGCAGACTTCCTTTTCTCTCCCACTTGCCATTTCTACACGTAACATAACCCGCAGTACTTATACTCCAAACCATACTCTTTAAGCCACTCTCTCCGAAAGGTTTAACGTTAAGACTTATTTTCAGGTGGTGAAGTTGCATTTATATCAGTCGTTATGAATTAATACAGCAGTAACATTGCCTGTAGTCGGCTCGTTCTCTTCATGCTCGCGGTTCGTTTTTTTTTTCACATTTTCGCGCTTTGCGTACCAACGTAGCACGGCAACAGGGAATGATTGACATTCATATTAGCCAATCTGTGCTCTTCATTAAACGCAAGAACTTAATGGTGAAATTTGACTGGTATGTAATGTTGGAGAGAACGCTGAACCTGGAACAGCACACAGCATACACAATCTAAATCAAGTCACACCACAACAAAAATAGGCAGTCGCAAAAATGCTCCCAAATATATTTTAAGGTCGCACAGATTCAATTTCGGTCGCATATGCGACCAAAACAGTCGCAATTTCGAGCCCTGAAAATTTACCATGTTATTTACATGGATCAAATTACTTTAAAGTTGTATTGAGTTTCTGATAAAAAGTCTCTTTTTATCTCACATGATATTTCAGATCTTAAAGCCAATTTGCTTTAGTCTGGTGATTCTTATTAAGGGTTGTCACAAACCTGAGGTCTCTTCTGGTAAAGTAATGGACAGCAGGGAAAACAATGTTAAAATAAATGAAAATATACATAGCTATATAATCAAGCCAAGTTAAATGTTACAGGCAGAGTTAACCAAAAACTGATAATTCTGGCATCATTTACTCATCGTAATGTTGTTGATGGTAGCCATTGACATCCATATGAGGAAAAACAAATTTTATGGAAGTCAATGGTTACGGTCAACTTTGTGCTCACCATCATTTATCAAAATATCTTCTTTTGTGTTCAACAGAATGAAGAAATTCATACAGGTTTAAAGCAACACGAGGGTGAGTAAATGATGATCGAATTTCCCTTTAAAAATCCCTAGTGTCATATTTTCAATTGCCCATCTTCCTGTTTAGACTATTGTATTGTAACATACAGTCAATGCAGTTCACAGTAACAAATTCTGGTCTTTTATTTAAAATGCATTTATAAGTTAACCTATGAAGTTTTGATCCAGTGTTAGGTTGCAACTTGATTTCCAATATAGTATCTGGATCCTGAAGCAAAAGCAGATGAAAATGACTGCCTAAACCCCTTTCAAACAGCACGTCAATCCCAGAAAAGACCAATAAAACTGTCAGTGTGGCTTCTTTGTGAACATAAACCAGTCCTGTAATTGTTTTTGAGAAAGGGGACCTGGTAACATTGGTGTAACATTTATGTAACGCGTCCTGGGTGAACAAAAGTCAAAAACAGTGGCATAAGGGGTGTGTTGTACTGTGATAAGAACAGGTGTAGGGTTGCCACCTATGTCTGATAAAAACCTTGACATATCGATGACCCGACCAAAGCCCCCCCCCCAATAGCATTTCTATACCTATGCAATTATTGGCAACACTTTAATTCTTATTTGTTAACATTAGTTACATAATACATTAGTTGTATTAACTAACATGAACTAACCGTAAGCAGTACATTTGTTACTGTATTTGTTAATCTTTGTTAACATTTCATTCATGGTTTATTCACAGTGCATTAACTAATGTTAACAAGATTTAAATAATATATTATTAACATTTACAAAGATTTAAAAAGTTGCTTTATAAGTGCAGTTCATTATTAGTTCATGTTAACTAATGTTGTAAACTAATGTTAACTAATGAACCTATTTGTAAAGTGTTACCCAATTATTTGTTAATTATATTAAAATATGTAAATCATTTTTACAATTTATATAAGCTGCTTATACTATTTATGTAAACTGTTTTTATTTATATTCCATTTAAACCTTAAAGCCTGAAAAATGCACATTAAACTTGTTGAACTCACCTCAACATGTATTTTACAATCATGTAACCCCCCCCCCCCACATATGGCAATGCTGAAGTCACTGTCACAAATACACTGTGCAAGATTGTCATTATTTTTAACTCTTACTGTGCATTCAGACCGCCACCGGCGAGAGCGTCAATAAAAGCTCTGGCTGCCCTGACAGCGACGCTAAAGAAAAGTTGTAGTGGACGCTCTGTCGCTCGAATGCATTCTCTGAACTCCTCTCAGGCGGAGGTTTCCGCCTTCCGATTGGTTGCCGGTGAACATTTCCGCCTTCCAATTGGTTGCCGCCGAACCGCGTCATATCTCATTACCATAAAGTTGAGCTGATTTCAACTCTCCTCGACACTCACGCTGTACATGACGCACCGCTGCTCGCCGGAGCTCGCCGCCGGCTCTCATTGAAAATGAACGACTTCCGGCCACTTTGACGCTCTCGCCGGTGGCGGTCTGAATGCACAGTTATAAGACAGGGGCAGTCTGGCGTACAATGTGTCTTATATTTTTTTCGCATTTGGGGCGCTCCTGTTTCTAGATAATTCGGTTTGGGAGAAGAGATAAAAGCCCGCCCACACTGACAATTGATTGGTTGATTTACTGAAACAGGCGAATCAGGATGCTCTCTGTCTTCCATGCGCTTAATAAGGCACACACACACAGACGCAAGGTCTCCCTCTCTGCCGTGCACGCGCTAAATTACATATTCACAGTTTTTCGAAAACCGGGACATTCAGTGTCCAGGCCGGGAGAGTTGATAAATTTCCCGGGACAGGTTATTAAAAAGAAGGACAATCCCAGTAAAACCGGGACGGGTGGCAACCCTAGACAGGTGTGTTGTTTAATCGTTCAATTTCTTTGAGACAGGGGTTTTAAAAGCAGATCAACATTCATTTCGAGAAATGTCTGCAAACTGGAATTAGGCAAAAATTAGGGAGCACATCACTAGCCGTGATGAAACTGAGATCGTTTACAAGCAAAAATGAATGTCATGCGCTAGTTCATGATCAAGTAAAAAAATAAATAAATGCACATGCCTGGTTTCACGAAAGAAATTCAGAGATAATAAAAAACTGAAGTCGCTGCGGACGAAATCCAACAAGTGCACGACTAGAAATAAATTGACTAGAAGTCACGTTCCGCCATGTGTCTTTAGGGGATGTGTGTGAATGCAAAATCATTGGCAGTGTAAATGAATCAAAATCAAATGATCCCTGGACACATTGTCCGTGTATTTTCTGCGATCTGTGTGTTGAAAGGTCTTTAGTCTGTGTGCGAGTCTCTCTTTATGTTCAGGTGTGTGGGAGGCTACAGAAACTCATTAGCGCTGACTCTGTTTCTCTCTATAAAGACCGAGCATTCAAGCACTCAGCCACACTGGCTTCCTCTGCTGTAGTCAGGCTTTATGCTCTTCCTTTTTACTCTTCCCTTTTACCAGTTTGCTGCCAAGGAGACGAGTTTGTGCGTGTTTGCTATTTTGTGTATCTGCCTGCACTTGGAAACTTGTTTTGTAATGCAGAAACTTAAACACGAATTGTCTGCCCCTCATCTCCCCACATGCCGGTTAAAATGTTGAAGTGTAACTCTGGGAAATAATGATAATAAATGGTGACTAAACATGAGCTCTTACCAGTGTGTCATCACTGCGCGCTACACTCATGTTGCTCCTGGACAGAAAGGAGCGGGAGAGCCGGTTACACAGCGAGATGAGACGTACTGATTGCTGAGAAAAAGAGATTAAACAAACAAACTATATAAAAGCATATTCATAACACCTGCCCCCATATTTTTATTTTATTTTATAGCATCAAACCCAGCAATTACAATCTTGTTGAAATTGAAATAAGATGTAATAAAGATAAACTTTAAATTGCATATGATCTGCTTATTATGTGTGTTTTTTTAAGAAATTACTGTAAGACTACGCTCAAGAGCATTGTTGATTATTGTTTTATGGAGATGAGTGTTTGTTTTGTATACTTTAAATAACATGTGGAGGCAAAATGACTTAGTTTTACTATGGTACCTAATGCTGTTTCCTCTGAAAGCACTAATACATAGTTCACATTTAGGTCAAATAGTGTAAATTCTCTTATATGCAAATTACCTTCCACTTTCTTCGTGCAGCAAACTTTTTAAATTTCTCCATGTTCACAGCTGACTCTTTACGGCTCAGTGCTTGCTGCGTGTCCTTTGGCTAAAGAAGAAAACAAATATTCAGGAAATATTTAACACATTTAAGCCAGTGGTTCTCAAACTTTTTGGTCTGACCCCCCATGTAGGCTGGACCCCTTCGTGCCCCCCCAAAGAACATTCATGACATAAAACAATCTCAAACGTTGAATTTGAATTAAACAAAACATATTAAATGATGAAATGTAGTGCTATTGGTTAATAGCCATATTATGAAAATCTGACTTTTTCCAAGTGCTATGATTGGGTCCCCAGTGCTTCTATCAACTTAGATCAATCCAATAACTTAGTTTTGATCAACTATTCTCAGCAAACATGTGAAAAAATAGGTAATTGAAATTTGGCTTTCCTTGTGATGTCAGAAGGGGATAATACCGCCCTTAATCTGCACTATCCGACCACCGGTGCTGCCATGTAGTACAGATATCAGCTCATTTGCATTTTAAATGACAACTAAAACCGGCACATTTTTTTCACTCCTACATACTGACATAGTGGCAATTTTAACATGCTATAATAAATTATCTATATGGTATTTTGAGCTAAAACTTCACATACGTACTCTGGGGACACCAACGATTTATTTTACATCTTAAAAAAGTCTTGTGAAATGTCCCCTGTAACTACACGGAATTTATAAAACATTTATTTTATAAAATGTCATAAAACTGGGACCCCCGGCACCATCTTGCATCCCCCAGTTTGAGAACCACTGATTTGATCTAACATTGGAGCAAAGAGAGCTGGTTGATAACTGATTCATATATGACTAGTTGTTGGGCAAACCTTGATCCAGGGATGCTGAAGACTGTCCAAGATTGTCATTCTTTTTCTGTGAGAAAAGATGTGAAATTTACACTTGCGTTACTCATTTCTAAGAATATGTGTTAAGCAACAGCCAAGCAGTCGTAGAATCTCTTTTCATCTTGATCCTTTGCCAAGTTCTTTTTTTCAAGTTAAACAATAAGCAGTTACAGAGAACCATATACATGACCTTAGGTGGAAAACAAAATAACATTTTAAATTACAAAGTGAAAGATGATTATCAAAGTATGCACTACAGAAGGAATAGTGTGATTGAACGCTGTCTAAGGTGGAATGCTGCATATCAGCATCAGTCGGTCAGTATTGACGTAAACAGCATTTATGAATGATGCATTTTGGGAAAGTACAGAGAATACTTCAATGAAAGTTGTGCAAGTTCTCACATTTAAAGAAAAGAGAACTAAATTGAGTCAATCCAGTTAATTTACAACTAAGTTAAGACAGTCACATAGAAAAGTGATGCAGTTTGGTTGAATATGTAACTAGAACAGGAATATCCTTTGTCTAAAGCACAACGTGCAAAGGTCTTGTTCCTGTGTTTGACAACACAGTTCCTTTGCAGTTAAGATTTATCTGATTTGATGAGACCTTGCAGGGTTAACAGATTCAGTATTTTATCAGTTAGGGATGTTATTATTCTAAGTTGTAAATCATTACTAACTAATTAAGTGGTATGGATATTTCAATACAGATAACAAGCTTCTTCAGTCTTCTTACTTTGGGTCTTTGATCAGTAGCCGTGCGATAAAGTCTCTGCCCAGAGCGCTGGTACTGCTGAAGTACTCCTCATCAAACTCATAGTCCACAGCTGACACATTGGCAAGTGTCTCCTGCTTATTCTCACCCAGGAAAGGTGATGCTCCACTAAGCCTAAAGATATTTGAAAACAACAACAACAACAACATCCAGATAAGGAAGTAAATACACAATTTTTCAATGTCTTCAACAGAGCCAAGCACGGTGAAACCAATTTTATAAACTGCAGGTCAAAATTATCTTGCCTATTACTGCTAAAGTGTAACAGGAATACAGCAGGTCTTTTAGATTTCCTACCTGGAGGGCCACCGTCCTGAGTCCAACCCTATACTCAAACACATCTAACCCAGCTTCATCAGGATTCCTTTATATTACAGGGAGGTGTGTTTGATCAGGGTTAAATCTAAACTCTGGAGGACATGGCCCTCTGGGAACAGAATTGAATAGGCCTGGCATATAGCATTTAATGCATGAATGCCTTTTTACACTATGCTCCATTTTTCTATTGTGATGAATTTCTCTGTTATCACAGACTAAGGTTTCTCTTAAGCACTGTGTAGACCACTTCTTTCATGATTACATTTTCAATTTATAACTAAAGCTCAATAAAAATCAGAAACTGATAAATCTGTGGGGTGATGGCATGGCGAGATCATCTGAGATCAATCCATTCTTAATGTCTCATTACAGCTGTTCTGAGTTCACACTGCCAATTACATGCACTCCCTGTGGTTGAGAAACAGTTTGTCTTGAAAAGTGTGAAAAAAGAAAGGAAGAAAAGTGACAGGATTGCACATGACGATGGTGTGTGAGATCTACCTGAAGCAAAGCTTTATTTTAATTTGCCAATCATTAATGAGGAGTGGAGACAGAGAACTTTCCTGCTATTTATAGATTGTTGATATTAGCGTATGCTGATGGATGCATAGAAAGACTTTAATGAAAATGTTTTATAGTCAGTAACTGAAATGCTTTATTTTTTTACAAATGTCACTTTAGTCATTTCATTGGTATTTAACAAATTTAAATATGACACTTTTTGCTTAGAAAGGCCATATGCGAGGAGGCGTGAAAGCTCCTGAATAATCTGTGATTGACACCTGAGGAAACAAAGACTCACATAATGAGCCGCATAATGAATGTGAGAGGAAACATTTACTAGTTTTGTTTGTGGTTAATTTAAATTTATAGCTAAAATATAATCCAGGTCAAGGCACATTTTGATGTCAGATCTGTATACCTATATAAACAACCTATATAACCACACACGTGCACGCACATACATATATACTATTGAAATATTGTGTTCGAATTTCACAAGTAAACCTTTTAGAAACCATGGTTTTACAACAGAAAAAAATAATTTTTATTACCATACATTTCCTAGAAATTCACAATTTAACTCGTTTCTGTAATGAGACAATGGTAAATTTGTGGCTACTGTGGTTTAGCTACAAATACTATAGTAAATCATGGTTTTATTTAGTAATCATAGTAAATTTATTAAGGGATGACTTTGCATGTATTGTACTTGCTGTGCGGAGACAGACGCGAGTAAACAAGGTTTTAGATGTCCAGTTTGCAATCACATCATTTATAAGAATAGCACAAAATGCGTCAAATATGATGCCTCGTGTGTTTGCGGATGTGTGTGGCCTTTATGTCATACTGTTTGACAGAAGCACAAAACAATCATTTGTGTCTGGAGAGAACTTGCAATGAGGAAACAAATGCAAGTAAATAAGGATTTAGATGTCCAGTTTGCTGCACTCGGATAAAACAACATGGATTCAACGGATTCACATGCAAAAACTGAATGCAAAAACTGGATGAGGCATTGACTGTCCTTTGATTGTGGGGTGTGAGCTATGCATATGGATCGTCTCAGCTCTTTTATTTGTCAATAGTGCGGAGGTGTGGTGATCTCGTCTCATTTCAGGTAATAAAGTAACAGGAGAAAGACTGTACATCTCCTTCTTCTAATACAGTTTACAGAAAATGAGAATATTTGAAGAGTTTCGTTGCAAAACGAGATACATCTGTTTTAACATTTTTGTCAAAACATGTTTATTATTATGTTATCATGTTATTATTTTGTTTTATGGTGCTACTTAGCTGTATTTTTTAAGTTATGAAGGTTTAAATCAAAACAAACCAACCGCAGTTGAATTGACATTAATTAAAATGCACAACCAAAAAAGATTTCTGAAAAAACAAACAAACGGAGTTATCTCGTTTTGCCACAAAACTCTTCATTTGTTTTCGATTTCACTTACATAATTGTAAAGTAAACACTCCAAGCATTAGGTGAATGTTTACCTTTTGTTCGTCTGACAAGTATTCGCAAGTATATCGCATTTCTGATGTTTATTTTCTTAATTTTGGGAAAAGCATAACATTATTGTTAATTTAACTAGATACTTTGACAATTTAAATGATGTATAAATCATATCTGTATTTCCAAAATAAGCAGAGTAATCTAAGTCTCTTTGCACAGTGATTAAATAAAGAGCCGCTCCGCCGCCGTTGATCCCAGGGAGTTAAGGGGATTTGAAGCAAAATTATTTGAACAACATACAATACGTGACGAGAACATTTTGTTTGATCATTATCTCATTTTTGACGAAGGTGGCGTTTAGCGGCTTTCGCATCTGAGCTCTTCATTTACTCTTCATTATACTTACAAATTATTAATACAGTTTATGTGCCATCTTAACCCTGGAGAACCCAAGAACCCTTCTCTTAGCATCAATTAACATTGGCCAAATTTGACCCGTGGGTTCTCCAGGGTTAATGATCATTTTTATAAGAAAAACTCTTGAGAAATGCTTTCATTTACTGATTAGTCTTCCATTTATTCAGAGACAGAAAAATATATTATCAATCAAAAAGAAGGGCCATTATAGCTCTCATCTCTCTGTGATATACTTACAGGTCCCTTTCCCATTAACACACACACACACACACGCACGCACGCACACACACATTCTGGTTTCCATGTTTTGTGGGGACATTCCAAAGACGTAATGCATTTGATTCCGTACAAACTGTATATTCTATTCGCCTTACCTGCCCCATTCCCTAACCCCAACCATCACAGAAAACTTCCTGATACCTTAGATTTTCAAGAAACATCATTCTGTTTGATTAATAAGCTTGTTACCTCATGGGGACATCAAAATGTCCCCACAAGGTCATAAAAATACTGGTATTCCTATCTTTGTGGGGACAATTGTTACCCACAACGTGATATTTACCAGGTACACACACGCACACGCACGCACGCACGCACACACACACACACAAACACTTTTAACAGGAAAACCTACTGTCCCCTCAGGACACACAGCACCACAATGTGCAGATCATGGAAACATAAATGCCCAAGGCAGTGCCATAGTTGTGGGTGCTGTTTTTCTATTAAGCAAGCCTATGAATAACCAACTAAAGTAACTAACACGGTTAGTGCAAAACACAGTAAATTTGCTCTATATTTAAGTATACTTGGCCACTATGCTTCATTTTATAGCAGAATGTGATTACAGCAATGCTATGTGAAAAAATTCAATTAGGAAAATGGATACTATTTCCAGCCAGAGTAAAAATCCATAAATGCATTCAGATTTCATTTGTAACGATATCTGCTATCTTTACAACATCTCAACACGGACAGCTATGGATACTCACAGAATGTAAGTGATCACTCCTATACTCCTATATTTAGACGGAAAGAAAAACAAACAAACAGTTAGCATAGGGAAAGTGAGGTAACAATAAATGATATTAATATTAACAATCATTCTTACCACATGTCTGCCTCCAACCCAAGAGGTTCATAGTTTACTACTTCTGGGGCTGAAAACAACAAAACAAAAATCGCAGTTTGAAGTAAAAAGTTCCCCTGCAAAAAAAGCCTGGAAATGATGACTGGATGACGTAGGATTTTATAATTGTTCTCTCTTCAGAAGCTGTAAAATGACTCATCGCTTTCGAAGGATCTCAGTCTGTGATGTGTTAATTAACAAACATGGAAAAAAGACGGGAGAGATGTTGCCCTATAAGCCTGAGAAGTGACTAGATTTACAATTCCCTTATCTAGCTTGAAGTCTGGCTTTGGTTTTTGATCAGGGCTATAAGAAATCAAGTTGCTCATACACCCTACGGCTATAGAAAAAAATCAATAGAGTTGTGCCTGTGTAATTGGTTAATCGGTCAACTACTGTTTAAGGACTGTATTGAATTAATGTCTTTAAGACCATGTGTCCAGATTGACCAGAGCCCGGGCACTGAAATAGACTGACTATGGGCTTTGGCACCGTGTCTCTTATAGCGCTGTTTTATTATCACTGCCTGAAGCCATAATGACTGTCATACAGGTAGTACTGGATGTAATGTCAAAGACACACAGCAGGGTGGGTGTGGGTACATGTCTGTTTGCTTTACGGGATGACTGGGGGCTTGTTGATGTATTTTTTCGAGTTATGCATTTAGGATTGTACCTATTGTACAAGTAAATACTGACTACTTGTCAAATGTTTGAATAATCTTTACTTTTCAGGATGCATCTCATGAAGTTGTTTGAGTGAATGCATAGAGAAGGCAACTGTGAAGAATATGACTGGGTCACAAGGGATTCATTCATGATGTTTCTTCACAGTCATGTCAGAAGTTAAGATTACACATGAAAGGAGTAAAGAGACAGTGTACCATACCAATAAAAGCAGGTGTAATTACAACAGATCTCCATAGAATGACCAGTGGATGACACTGACCTACAAACTCCGGAGTACCAAAGATGTTTTTGAAATCGTTGCCAAAATCGATTTTGTGGGCAAGGCCAAAGTCAATGATCTTAATGCGTGGATGAGGCACGCTCCGGTTCAACAGCATGATGTTCTCCGGCTGAGATGACACAGAGAAAGAAAGAAACTATCAAAATACAGACTGAATCAGAGGCATTAATGATATACAGAACAAAAAAGCAGGACACAGAGAGCGAGAGCGAGAGAGAAACCAGGAAACTGGCCATAACACATGAAAATCACATGCAAAGCTTCAGAAACGCTCTCTAGAAAGAAAGCACAGCCATAGTCAAGCTTGGCAGTAACCAATCCTTATTTTAACATTCCATAGAAACAATACTTACTCAAGTGAGCTTTCTTTATTCACGGCCTAATCTCTTTAAAGCTCGAATGACTTTGAAAATATGTCACAGATATGCTAAGGAAAGCTGCATGGTTGACAGCTCTGAAAGCAGGGGATCTAATGACATAAATGTCATTGTTAGAATGACACGAGGGATTAAATATAACATAATGTTAATATTGTGTCATTTATTGCTAGGCTATTTAATTTTGTTCTGTAGATGATGTTTTGTAGGTAAAGTGAGTGTCGTTTTAAGTGTTAAACGTCATGTTTGCCTTCAAGTTAGACCGGTTACACTAGGAAGTGATTTAAGTGGAAGGGGAAAAAACATAATCTCTGTTTATTTATTTTTGTCAGTCATGTTATAGTGCCAGCGGCAAATATAACATACAGGTAAAAACAAGATTAAGGCTAAATATCATAAAAAGTCTTAAGATGTTAAGTATCCTGACCAATCACAGACAAGTCGGTTAAAGACATGAATGCAAATGCAAATCAAATCGTACAACTTATTCAGAACAGACTGCCTACCTTAAGGTCAAAATGGGCAATCTGTTTGGAGTGCAGGTAACTGACTCCATCCAAGATCTGCTTGAGAAACTCGGTGGCTTCCTCTTCACTCAATGACTCTTTTTCAGCCAGAAAGTCAAAGAGTTCACCACCTGCAACTCTGTAAAAAGAGGATAGATAAAAAAGTTGTTGGAAACAATCAGACTGTATAAAGCATAAAAACTGGCTTTTACTGGTTAAAGGGGCCATGTCACAATATTTTTTTAAGATGTCAAATAAATCTTTAGAAATATCGTGAAATATCCGTATTCGAACTATAAATAAACCATCCGTTTTTTTAAATGCTATGTTTAGCGCATTTTTTACAGTAACACCTCGTAATGGGAAGGAGGCTGAGAGTGAGACCAACGACTGCAACTGTGCGCAAGAGAGGAAATCAAATTGGACCAACATGAACCTCATGTGCATGTCAAGATAGAATTATAGTTGTATATAAAATGACAAATTGTTTATAATGTTAAATATTATAGCAGAAAAAAGCTTGTGTTAATACGTTCGCATTATGAAATTAGCATGTATGAATATAATTTCATCATTTTTACAACGCAATGTAAACTTTATATTAAACAACAACAGCATTTGTCTTGTAAACGGATTTGAAATGATCATGTGCTGAATGTCGCACGTCACATAGACGACAGAGTCAAGTGAGAACCGCTTAACTCAGCGGTAAGTTTAATTTAATCTCAAGTATCAAAGGGTTTGTGCTCTCTATCATTAAAAACGGGCGAGCAAAAAGCATGCGCAGGGTTAATGTACTTGTCAACGACGGCTCACAAATGTGCGGGAGAGGCTATGTATGTGTGCTTGTTGTCAATGAGATTACGTCCCACAAACACGCTCAAGCGCGGGATATGTGTGCTTGTCAATGACGGGCATTACATCCGCAGAATTCCGTGGAGTTTTCTACCGAAATCTGCGGGGGCGCGAGTTCCGTTTGGGTTCCTATACTCCTGCTGCTGTTTAAGTTGTCACATTATTGTTTGTAACTGCTCTGAATCGTTTTTTCATATTTAAGTTTTTTATTCACAAGTTGATAACCTGCTGTTTCAAACATTAAGTAAAAAGGTAATCCAGACAGCCCAGTTTATGACTGTCACTGTTAATAATTTTGTGATTGAATCTCCATTACGGTGGGTTTTTGATGCGCGGGGGGGGTGCCTAGATATTCGAATATATTCGGATACATCCACCCAGGTAAAAAAAAAATTCTATTAAAAATATACTTTAAAAAAGTGTACTAAGTATATTTTCTAGATTTTGTACTATTTTCGTCAAATCCAAGTATAGTTAAGTGTACTCAATTATGTATTAACTTCAACTTAACACCTATTTGATTACACTTCAAGTGTAAATAGTATGCTAAAATGGAACAACTTTTTTTAAACTTCAAGTGCACTAAAATACACTCCTGAAAATCAAGATTTATGAGTAATTAAGCACACTTACAGTACAATTGCATTGTATTGCAATTTTAATGGAAATACACTTAAAAAGCCATTGCAGCACAAATTATAGTTGTGTTTAAGTACATTTTGTGCATACTGCTATCATACTTATAATTAGTATAAACTATGTTAATTTAGTATGCCTCTGTAATATTTCAAGTGCTCTACAAATGCACTTCCTAACTATTTTTAGTGCTTTTAAAGTGTCCCACTATGACAATAATAATGTTTTTAAAGTGAATTTCAATTATAACCTAAACATCATAGACACGTACTTTCAGTGCAATATTATTATAGTGTATTTTTTATATTTTAAGTATATTTAATTTGTACTTTTATCCCCATTTTGTTATACTTAAGCATGAATATTGCTGTTACACTACAAGTGTATAATATAACAATTCAGTTCAAATGCACACAAACAGATTACAAACTGCATTTCAAAAAAGGATCTTTATTAATGACACAAAAGTAACACACAAAACAGATATTGGCAAAATGGGGAACCTTAAACAGTCGACTTTCTTTGAAATGCCGGGAAGAGAACAATTGCGAACAACTTGTACTATATGGACATCTAGCTCTGATTTGAACTACTGGAGGCCTTGTAACTGGCATTGTTGCACTTCCTCCGTAGAAGGTCCCGGATCTCTGCCACCTCGATGTTGGGGAATCACTCCCTCACTGCATCTGTAAAACAGGAAAGAGACATTTCAATTTCAATTTTATTTATATAGCGCTTTTCACAATTTGTAGTTGTTTCAAAGCAGCTTTACATTAAAAGAAGCAGGGGAAACAGAAAAATCGACAGACAATATAAGTAGCAAAATACAGCGGCTATGAATAAACTTTACAAGTGAGCAAATTAATAATGTCTCGTATACAAGAGGGTGCTAAGTTAAGCCAATGTTGCTTGACTCCCCGGGGTTAAAAAAACCCTAGGAGAAAAACCTCAGGGAGGAACAAAAAGTCCTAGGAGGAAAAGATATACACATATATATATATGGGATGTAAACGGATAAGGAGATTTAACGGGTTCCGTCTAGGGCTGCACGATAAATCGCATGTGTTTGTCAGGCGCATCTCCTCAGTAATGCCGGTTCCTTGATTAGTATTAAATCGCCATCAGCTGTTTTCAGATGGAGCAGCTTTAACTACAGAGCCGTAGTTCCCTGACAAGCTGGGCCATATCGCATACATATCGCAGCCGATACGTCCGCGATAATTAATGCGAAATTGCCCCGATTGTCAGTGAACTACGGCTCTGTGTAGTTAAAGCTGCTACATCTGAAAACAGCTGATGGCGATTTAATACTAATCAAGGAACCGGCATTACTGAGGAGATGCGCCTGACAAACACATGCGACTTATCGTGCAGCCCTAGTTCCGTCGGTGGTCAGGCATCGGCTGGGCATCACGTTGAAGGGCAGCCAGTAGATCAGTGGTGTGTTGACCTCCACGGCAGCCAGAACTGGTCTGTTTGTCTCAATGTCCTCGGGTTTGAGGACGAGACAGGGAGAGAGAAACAAAATCCTATTAGCGTAGGGGCCATTCACATGTAATGCAGTGTCACACAGTGTTGTGTTTTAATATCTGCTCGGTTCCAGACAGGCTAGCTATTGCGGCATTAGTAAATTACCCAGACGAGTTATGTGAATGCTTTGTTCCGTACAAGCTAACTTTTGCGAGATAAGTATAATTTACTAGACAAATTATGTGAATGCTTTGTTAAAGAAAAAAAGTCTTAAAGAATAATTCCGGTATTAAACACTTTGAGTCTCATTTCTGGTTTGTTTTGGATGAACTACAGTGATGGTCACTGAAATTTTGACAATGGGTCGTGTCTTGACTTTTTAACTTGTTTAGAAGCGTCTCTTGACTGCTTCAGAATGGAAGTCAAGGGCCATGCACAAACATGTCATTAAAACAACACTTAACGTTCATTTTCAAAACTGTGCTACTCACAGAGTGGTTTGTGGTGTTCGTTGATGATTAAAAACAAATATATCAGAGCAATGTATGATTTCAATCCGTGTTATTTGCTATAGTGGATCTATTTTTTCAGACACCTCACAACCACGTATATACTTCCGCTCTATATTTGAGTCTGAAGCGTTAGCACACTCTTGACCACTTGATGGCGACAACCACTTTGCCTAACAAGGATGCTGAACGGAACTTGGTGTCTAGCGTATAGACAGTCACAATCGAGCTCAAATTCAAACCTAAGGCTGGTCACTGAGCCATCAAATATGGGAAAAATTTGTGCCCTACTCCGAGGGCACAGTTGCTCTGCTCATGCTAGCCTTTTGAGAGAAACCGAGCGAAAAAACTACAACCAGATGTAAACAGACCCTTTTCCATTTCCGGCGGCAGAGTGATATATCAGCGAGCAATGAGTCTTCCAAGAGAAGTCAATGGAATTTTACAAAATGCCAAATAAAACACCACAGAAACTGTATTTCGCTACACTACTTGTTTTTAATCATCAACGAACACCAAGAACCACTCGGTGAGTAGCACCCCTTACGAAAATTAACCATGGTTTTACTACAGTTAAGACCAAAAAAACCATGGTTACTGTAGTAAAACCATAGCTACCACAAAATAACAATGGTTTTGACAACCATGGTTTTCAAAAACCATAGTTAAACCATGGTTAGTGTAGTAAAACCATGGTTTTGCTCATAGTAATCAATTGACCAAAAAAAACATGGTTACTACACTTTTACCACAATAAAACCATGGTTAATATTCGTAAGGGACAGTTTTGAAAATGAAGGTTAAGTGTTGTTTTAATGACATGTTTGTGCATGACCCTTGACTTCCACTCTGAAGCAGTGAAGAGACGCTTCTAAACGAGTCAAAAAAAGACACGACCCATTGTCAAAATTACAGTGTCCATCACTGTAATTCATCCAAAACAAACCAGAAATAAGACTCAAAGTGTTAAATACCAGAATTATCCTTTAATGGAGCATTTCACCTGTAGAAACATTAATCTTTATTGAAAGTGTCTCATATTTGTAGTGGAAATGTAACATACATTTCGAATTTGGTGCCTATTTGACTAAAAAAGGGGTGTTTGTAGTCTCACCACCTCAACAAAGATATTGGACTTCCTTCTTTCAATGATGCAAAATTATAATTTTTTACATCATTGAAAGAAGGAAGTGCAACACTGAAATCTGTATTTCTCCTGTCTCAGGAAATGATGCATGACCATTCAAAAACATGACTGGGGTTCTAAAGATACAAAGCTTAATACAAATGGGTGAAGTGTCCCTTTAGATTTAAAGTGATTGACTGTGTCTGATTCACAGATACCAGTTGGCAAATCATTTCAGAGCTTAGACACTTTTGATATTCTAGGGAAAATTAAGAGACCAGAATTTTGCGACCGCAGTGTACGTGTTGGATTGTATTCTGATATTAATTCTCTAAGATACGAAGGTGCTGGGCCTTTTAAGGTTTTATTGGTGATTAATAGTATTTTTAATTGTATGCGATATTTGACTGGTAGCCAGCATGACATGGGCATGAATTAAAACAATATTAAATTAAAAGATTAAACTTAACTTACATCATTTTTTACACAGAAACCTCTTCAGCGTCAGCAAGGTCGACCACATGGTACATGACCTCTGTAAACACAAACATGGATAGACATCATATTAAAAAAGAAGACAATCATACAACTTTAAAATATATTTTGACTCCAAGCTTCTTTACAACAACATCTAACGTTAGTTTATCTTAAACTTAAAGTGAAGCTGGCTTGGTTACTAAACAGAATAAAGCTATTAAAACAGGCTTGCAAAATAAGCAGCATCTATCAGAACTTACCTACAGCAATGAGCTTTTAAACAACAGAAATCGTCTAAGGTTATCGTTTAAAATAGCAGAAAGAGCCATTTGCTACAGTTAGCTGAACATCTCCAACACAAGTAATCTTGCCGTTTTATTTTTAAAGTTTTAAACATCGAATTGATTCGTTTATCAGGCATTTTGCATGTTACTTTGCTCACTGAAAAACCGCATGTTCAAGTTCCTAACGTTACTGTGTACAGTGTATAACTTACTCTTAATGTTTCCTGTGTGTGCTTTAAATTAAAACACTTCTCGCATAAAGACAAAAATAATCACAGTGAAGAACAAAATAGGAACAAATATGGAACAGATCTGCGCGATGTAAAGGAATGAAAGTCAAACTTACCTCAGCCGTACTGTTTAGCATGAAAACGAGTCAGTAGCGGTTTGAAAAATGCCGTTGATCCTGATTGGTGGGAATGAATGGGTGGGTGCAGGTGCATTCTGGGAATTTGAGTCTTTTGCCCTGGCGTTGGTACTGCTTTAGCATGCTGCTGTAGATGTATTTTGACTACAATTTCCAAGTTGCATTGGATGTTTTTTTTTTTTTTCATTATTTTGGATCCTCTGCTGGCACTTTATGTACTTTTTATAATCTGCGTTTTCACACTGATTTGTTCTTTATACTTTATCAATAATAAAATATTAAATATTTTTATAAAATGTATAACGTTTACAAAACATGTTTAGTTGACAAACATGTTGACAGTTATTTTGAGTGATGCTCAGATTTTCTTAAATAAAAAAAACCTTTATCAATTAAATTACATTAGCATAATAATACATGTATTTAGTAAACACACTTGTAGATATATAATGTTTTTATGTTATGTGCTGCCTTGAACCCCCCACCCAGCTTTGAAAACAGAGACAGCAACTCTGTCATTAACCCTTCACACCTCACAACCAGCACTCCTTACAACCAGCTGTGAGGATTCCTAGAAACTTCCACCAGTATACATCCATATACACAAGGTTTCTGGATGTTTCACGAGTTTACTTCTGAGTATTACGTTTCCAAGCACTCTGCCTCATTTATCTGGCAAACCTAAAGTTTAGCAGGGATTTCCCATCCGTATTTGTCTGGATACAGCTCTTTTCATGCAGTGTATAGCCTACATTTTATTATTCTAACGTATTTTATGAAAGTACTCTGATATGCAACTAAAAATACACTTATTTTATAGTGTACTGTATAAAGTGTACAGAAGTCACACTTCTAATGAAGTGAGATCCTAGTATGCTAAAAAAGTAAATTAACAATTAATTTCCAAAAAATATACTTCCCATAAGTATATTGAATTGTCACTCTAAGTATGTCAAATTTAATATACTTAAAAAAAATAAACTTCTATACAATTTAAAATACATTGACAACAAAGTACACTTTCAAAAAGTACATTTAAAAAATATTTTAATTACTGGTAAATTAGTATACTTATTTTTTGGACTCTTAAGTTGAACTTAATTACATCTTTTTTGAAGTATACTTTCAAAAAGTACATTTAAAAGATAATTGAATTATTGCGAAATTAGTATACTTATTTTTTGGACTGTTAAGTTGAACTTAATTATATCTTTTTGGAAGTATACTTTTAAAAAGTACATATTAAATACTCTTTAAATTAAGTACAACAAGTAGAAGCATACTTGTTTTATACTTCATGTACTTCAATCATATTTCTAATACACTAAAGTATACTACTTTTTTACCTGGGCATGATATTCGAAATCCGTTCGAATTAGATTTTTCTCAAAAGTGACAGCCCTAGTGCAAACACTGATCACAATTATAGTGTTTTAATGCAATTCAAACTAAATTGTGCTGTGAATTATTTTCTCTTTCTCTCTGCACTAAATAGGAGTGCCGTGGTTGGATAGTGCAGATTAGCGGGCGGTATTATTATAATAAGAGCTCCTTATGACATCATAAAGATAGCCAAATTTCAATTACCTATTTTTTCACGTGCTTGTAGAGAATGAATTACCCAAACTAAGTTACTGGGTTGATCTTTTTCACATTTTCTAAGTTTATAGAAGCACTGGGAATCCAATTATAGCACTAAAACATGGAAAAGATTTTCATGCCATGGTCCCTGTGAGCAGAACACCTGAATTTACTTCAATATTTATAATGTAAAAGTTAATCTATTACGACAAACTATATATTGTTGGAAAGGTCTTCAAAACCTTTTAGCAGCAATAATAATGCAGTGACTATAATTTATTAATTAAGAGTAAGCAGCAAACATCACAGCAAACCAACACAAATCTCATTTTTATTGATAATTTTATGTATAAAATAATACTATATTGCATTATTTTTTATTGATTACAATAAATTTAAACTGCTATAACAATTTTTTTTATATTTTCACCCCTACAGACACTTCCGTAAAAAAACTTTATAAAGTGTCTTCTTTAAAAGAAGACTTCTAGACCAAAACATGCTAGAGTTATATTAAATTGAAGGTTTACATCACCTTTTCACCCCCTCCCCACTCAAAGAGGGCTGCGCCAGTTAAAGAGTTAAAATCTGATCGCATGAGCTACGTTGAAGTTGATGTAAAAAATGCACATAAGCTGAGTTAATACACATAAGTGCTACATTGCTTAAAGGGATAGTTCACCCCATAGGGTAATTTCTCTCATAATTTACTCAGGCTAATGAATCACATTACCTGGACAAATTGTTCATTTCTTAAGAATAATCTTAAATTAGGACTTACTAAATTAATGCAAAATCACAGCCTTCCTGTCCTTTGCAAAAAAATTAACTAAGGTGACTAAGGTAAATATGATGGATAAAGATTAACAAAAAATCACCAAGAGAGAATCTGGCTTATTAAATAGAAGCAATGGCCTCTCGATGTGTCCCAGAGTGATTAACTTTGACAAATATGGTTGTTGGCAAGCCTATAATCATAGACTTTGGGATCCGGGTTTGAATTTCTGCAGCAAAGAAGGTGCAAACCAGCTGCACGCTGGTGACATGATAACACATGCTGCTAATAGAGAGCTTGAGCAAGTGCAGCGACAAGCCACCCAGCTGCAACAACACACGCCTCAGATAGGTCTGTATTCCTCTCATGGGAACAGAAAGAAAAACACCCGCCCCCACCCTGAACAACGTGAGAAACAGCAATGATAGCTTAACATCTCCCTTCACAATAGCATGAGACCGTACATGGGTTACGAAGGACGCTAAATGACCCGGAAAAGAAACTTGACCTTCGGTCCTGAAGTCGGAATCGTGTTGCTATGTCTTTAAGTAAGGTACTTAACTCTCAGTTAAAAACAAACAACAACAAAAAGTGCTTCACAGATGAGTAATGTGTACAAACATGAGATCAGAGCAGCTCCAGGGACGTCCCTTGTAACAGTAGTACTGGCTGCTAGACAAAAAAGAGTTATGAAGAAGTAATGCAAACCAGTTGGGTTAGGAGACACACTTCGAGAGCTTTTGAAGAAGGATACTTCCTCCACGTAATTGATGTGTAACAAAAAATTCTACTGAAATGTTGAAGCTTTGCATTCCAGATGCCATTTATGTTAACATTGTTTAACAATCATCTATCTTCATAGATCTTATCTAATTACCAGTTAGCATTTTCCTCAAGGCCCTCAGGACAAAGTATCAATTTACAACAAGGGTCCCTAAAATATTTACATATATCAAAACCTTCCACAATCACCTCCCTGACCGCCATGATTACTGGACCATTTAAACATTCAGTTTGGATCATTTTAAAACTAGAAATTATACCTCATGATAATACAACACTGTATAGCACAAAACATTTCTGTATTTTAACAAAGCAAATAGGCTCTATGCCCAGCTGCACTACTTCCTGAACTTCAGTCAGCTCCTTGTTTCCTGTCTGCCATTATTGGACAAACTGATTAATCCAGGTGTGTCTGATTATTGTTGTTGGGACTACTGAGGTCAGGCACACCTGGATTAATCAGTTTGTCCAATAATGGAAGACAGGAAACAAGGAGCTGGCTGAAGTTTAGGAAGTAGTGCAGCTGGGCATAAAGCCTATTAATCTACAAAACATTTGTAAACAAGATTAAGGCATTGTATTAAGGTTTTCAAAAGAACTGAAATGATACACTTCAGTCATTAAGTAATTTTAACAGCATTCAATATACAGTATATGACTCTGTTTTATAATCTAATTTCAATCTTTGACATAGATTTGCTCAGCCAGTGTTAAAGATATTAAGATTATTTTTTACAGAATGTTCTTTACTATTGATTTACCAATACAAATTTTATATAACCGATACCAAATATTTTAATGCTTATGTGCCTAATAACTGATATGCTGAAATGATTTTTATTTACTGTTATACTTTTGTTTTTGACACAATTACTACACCACTACTGAACTGAACAAACCCTTACAATAATAATAATAAAAATAAAATCACTCCCTCTTTGTATACAAAGTAATAAACAGAGAAGTCTGACAAAGTGAAGAATAATATGAAGAGTTTGGTTCCAGAACCCAATAAATGCCATTTAATAAAGAAGAGTTACCGCCAAAATCAGTATTGTATCAGGTCAGTATTTAAAAGTAAATTCTTAATTTTTTCACAAAATCCAATATCCGCCATGTTATTCTGTCATCTTTTCTCCCTTCTTTCCCGAAACGCAATAAACGGCAGTCCTCCTTCTCTGCAGAATGCAATATATCTGCCCAACAAATCACAGCGCACCATTCCACGCAATGTAAACAACAACGGCGGTGATCTTGGTGATCAATAAACAAACAAAAACAAATTAATACTTTGATGGCATTGCTAACCTGTGGGGGTTTTCTGTGACCGGGAAAGAAACGTAACCCATCAAAATCGAATAATTTATGCGAGAGGCACTCGGGAAATGGAAAAAGCAGACTGTTGCTTGTTCTCCCGACAGCATCAAGCTTCTGTACTGCTAACATA
Organism: Paramisgurnus dabryanus; assembly: GCF_030506205.2. Lineage (NCBI taxonomy): Eukaryota > Metazoa > Chordata > Actinopteri > Cypriniformes > Cobitidae > Paramisgurnus > Paramisgurnus dabryanus. Next base: position 9,623,992 of record NC_133341.1, read on the forward strand.
TTGACCCGAGGAGATCTTCTGAAAAACTTTCTATTATTTTACTCAAAGTCTACGAAAATCGAGCAAGACCAAAACATTTTACAGCTGATTGCTGTCAAAAAAGTTCAGCGACGATGTCCCAAGGATGACAGCAGCAATGACAGTGTTTATAATATGACAAAGTAAGTGTTTTGATTAATGCCATTAATGTTTTTTTATCAGTGTGTACCACTAGTCCAGTGTTTCCCAACCACTGTGCCTTGGTGTGCCGTGGAAAAAAACACTGCCACAGTGTTTGAAAAAGCGCTAGAAGCTAGATACCAGGTTGCTGAGTTTGTCACAGCTGTGTCACTGTCATCAATTCCAGCCAGGATATTTGTGTTCATCAAAACAAGATTTTTACATTTAATGTTTATACTATGTTTAATACAGTATAATATTCCAGTTTAACAAGATATTTAAGCATCACAATACAGGTTTATGCAGATCTGTTACTGCTTCTTGTAAAAGTGGTGTGCAGTATATTTGTTACTTATCAAAACTGTGCCGTGGCAGAAAAAAGGTTGGGAAACACTGCTCTAGTCAACTAAATGGATATAACATGGCAAAGATGACATTTATATATTGATTCAATAGATTTATAGCATTTAAAAAAAAACTTGTCATGGATTTATTGCATTTTGTGAAAAAAAATATTTTTTACAATAAATATTTGAAAATAAAATTATGGATTAGGATTTTTTATGTTTTTACAACCTTAAGATGCTATGTGAAAGTTTGTAACAGAAAATAGTGTTTTTTTTATCTTGTCACTTTCTTGGTATAGAAAACACGTTTTTACCAAAATTAGTCAAAATGGATTTATTGCGTTTCGGAACCAAACTCTTCATATTCATTTAATGAATAATATAACCCCTTTTCTACCCCTTTTCTGATGTGCATCTGAGAGCAACTCGTTTTGGTACTGTCTTTTTAAATGCACGTCATACCCTGCCCCCTCTCCAGGTTGCAGAGGTGACACTCGGTTAAACTCCACCCCGTTCGGCCATTTTTGTAGTTTTATAGCAGAGATACGATTATCTAGCTGCACAGAAACTTTTTATTTACTCGTTATTCACAAAATGTCAACAACGGAAGACTTGTCCATCCAGCCTTATATGTTCGCGCCAGAGTCGGAAACGGACTGAGAGGAAAATGAAGACGACGAACCTGCAGAACAACGTCTTCATATGGAGGTATCGCAATGGTGTGAGGCTGCAGCCTCCGGAGGTCGCATATCTAGGCTGCATACGTCATCAAGACGGTCTTATTTCAGAATATTAACAATTATAAAGTTTACTATTATTCTTAGTTAATCGTAAGTTGTTGTAATATGCTCATGACTTGCAAATGTGATGCTCAGTTAACTTAAACCAGGCTTGATGCCCAAAAGCGATCTCCGCAGGCTGCAGCCTTCGGAGTGAGAAACAGCACTGCTAAACCATGACCACTGTGTACTTTTACTTTTTTACTTTAAGTTATAAACTGCTTACCGAAGTGCTCTGCTCGTCGTCTCCAAAGAAAGAAGTAATTGACCCCTCAATCAGACGAAGTCTATCGGCAAATCCTTCTTTATACTGGCGGAGATTGGTGAAGTAGTTATCCTTAAAGTGCCTCGGGCACACAAAAATGACTTTACCCACAGATGTGAGTACATTTCTTACGCTCTCGTAACTTCTGCATCCTTGAGCTTGGACTACAATATCGCAGCGAGTATAAAATGTAAATATAAAATGGCGGATTGCTCGTAGTGTTGGGCTGGAAGTCGATGTCCTTATTTAGCAGTTCCGCTGCAAATACTGTGACGTAATTGTTCAAAAAACGTAATAGATAATAGAAAAATCAGAACCGGTTGGAAAATATGACCAAAACAGAATATAAAGATATCAACAAAGCACCTGAAGAGACTAATTTCAACTTTTATGTACTTATAAACACTACAAATATACAACAAAATGCATTTAAGAGCCAAGAAAGTGGATTTAGCATGATATGTCTCCTTTAAGCAGATCTCACTTGACTCTTGTCGTCTATGTGACGCGCGACAGTCAACACATCATCATTTCAAATCCGTTTACAAGACAAATGCTGTTGTTGTTTAATATAAAGTTTACATTGCATTGTAAAAATGATGACATCTTCATACATGCTAATTTCATAATGCGAACGTATTAACGCAATTTTTTTATTTGCTATAATGTTAAACACTTAAAAAATGTTTAACATGTTAAATATGTCATTTTACATACAAACTATAATTCTATCTTGACATGCACATGAGGTTCATTTTGGTCCAATTTGATTCCCTCTCTTGCGCACAGTTGCCGTCGTCAGTCTCACTCTGAGCCCCCTTCCTATTACGAGGTGTTACTGTAAAAAATGCGCTACATATGGCATTTAAAAAAACGGATGGTTTATTTATAGTTCGAATACGGATATTTCACGTCATGTTCGAATGCATATTCGAAAATCGAATAAAAAGTGACAGCCCTATATATGATTGCATTTCTTAACTGGTATTTTGTGTCAGAAAAAATTATATTTTGTTTTTATATCTTATGAAATGGCTGTTGACAAAGTGCTGTTTATCTATGCATTTACTCATTGCATTAACTGTATCAAACTGCATTAGCGTGTGGAGGTAATAAATAATTAATACATCTCCACAGACATTTATTTAGATGTTTTTAACGAAATAATTTTTATCCTAACTTCATGTAAATCTTGTTAGAAGTATAAGCTACATGCGGCGGTTGTGCTTTAGCCTTCAACTCAGGAAGTGAACATGAACATGATTTTACGAGGTAATGATAAGCATAAATAACAGAAAAATTTATTTAATTCAGTGTTTTTATTTCATTTATGGCTGTTCATGTAAAGCTACATCAGTGATGGGACAGGATTTGATGGATCAGTCTAAGTGACTCTGTGAATTCGTCTATATTTCTTAGCCAAGCTGCATACATTAAATTGCATATCAGGCATGTATAACACATCCCATCTGTGCATTAGTGGCTAATCAAGCCGGTTCCTTGATTAGTATTAAATCGCCATCAGCTGCTTTCAGATTTAGCGGCATTTACTACGCAGAGCTGTAGTTCACAGAGATGCTTGGCAAAATTACGTTCATAATTGAGGAAAATCGACTCTGATAATCTATGCGATTTTGCCTAGCTTCTCTGTGAACTACGGCTCTGTGTAGTAAATGCCGCTCCATCTAAAATCAGCTGATGGTGACTTACTTCTAATCACAGAACCGGCTTTACTGATGAAACACACAGGGGCTTTTTTGCACAGCCCTACAAATAACTGAAGGACAGAGTTATATTTCAGTAGTGATATTAGGTTTTTTGGATTAACAGAAAATGTGCAATATGAATCAAACGAAATTAGACAGGTGCATAAATTTGGGCATTTTGTTGATTTGAATACCTGTAACTACTTAGCACTGATTAATTTGAACAAACAATTGGCTTGGTTAACTCATCCCTCAATAAAGTAAATATTAAGTTAATAAATCTAATCTAAAGCAAAACTACAGTATACTGTACATTTTGATAGACGAATGTGATTTTTATTCTTTGCCACGTTGACCCCAACTTGGTAGCACTTTCAAATTTATTTTCATTCAACAAAAAAAGAAATTCATATAGGCTGGGATGGCATTAGAATTTTCATATCGGATGAGCTATTCTTTTAATACACATTTTTTCCTGTTTGAACAGACCGGCACTAGTTTATGAATGTAAACAATGAAACAAGCTAAACTGGTCCATCCACTCAATTTACTGGTTTCCCTCACCCCCCACTGTTGACCTTGTCAACTGTTTGCTTTGTGAGTATAGGCTGGCGAGCCCTTGACAAATTCTTTTATAGATCAATTTCTACGCAAAATGCTAATTTTAGAATACTACAGTGTACACAGTGTCAAAGCTGTGTTTTGATGCATTTGCTCTGACGTAATAAGCTATGATGCTCATGTGGGCAGCAACTTTGAATCCAGCTCACAACATTACCCTTTTATGTTTCCCTTCCGGTCTTCTCCTTTCTCCTCTCTACTGAACTCTTATTAATGAGAGACTTAAGAAAGAAAACTGACTGCACTGTAGTTCCAGAGCTCTAAAGCAATCAGTTGGTTTTGAACTAGCGACTTCTCCAGCCTACTGTATTTAAGCCTTGCATTGTGAAATAAAATATCTGAAGGCTGTAAATTATTCCATGACTCAGAAAAGTAAAGAGAAACAAAATTCACTCACAGCTCCAGGATGAGGATGACCTCGTTCTTGTTTTCAAATACATCGTGAAGAGTGATGACATTGGGGTGCTGAATTTCCTTCAAGATGCTGACCTCCCTCTCAATGTCCTCTTTTGATACTCCTCGCCGACTGGATTTGCTGCGTCTCTTCTTGATAAATTTGGCTGCGTATTCCACACCGGTGCTCCTGTGACGGCACTTCTTAACAACAGCAAACTGGCCACTGAAAAAAAAAAAAAGACTATGTAAAAAAATACAGTGGTCATATATTTCCGTTTCATTTGCCATTTGTCGTCATATATTTAGAGACTTTGAAGTGCCATGACAATTTTATATCTTTTATTAATATGTATGGTCTTGGGATTGAACCCATGACATTTGCATTGTGTGTGAGCCACTGTAAAAAAAAAAGTCAAATCAACATATGTTACTTTAAGTTAAACAATTTCAACTTGTTTTTATAAGTTATGACAACTTATGTCAAAACTTACTTATATACATTATATATATTTTCACTAAATTTGACTTTAGCTGCGTTTTCTCAAGAAGAGTCACACATTTCCTAAAAGCCAGGATTAAAATAGTCTAGTCAATGCAACAGCCTGCTAAATTTACGCAGAGTTTGGTATACAAATGCACATTTTTCATATTTTTTAATCCAAAAAATGACAGGGCTTTTTTTTGAAATATCTCTTTAAATCTATGGATATAGTTTTGCTCCTACAGCACATTACCAACAGACCATATTCCCCTTCAGCATGATTCAATTTCAGTCACTGTAAGTCACGACATGCATGCTGAATCACTGCCAGAAACCGACAGTCGCGCAAGCTAAACGAACTTCAACCTTCAACAAGATCAAGTCACAACCCTATCCAATCACTAATGTCAAACCGGTTCGATAATAACTACTGCATCATTTATTTTCCAGTAAGAATTTCTTGCGGATGATGTCATTTATTATGTAAGGAATAATTGACAATAGGCCATTGAATTATTTGAAAATAATGCACACCCAAGGTGATAATGTGGCATGATGCAAAGCAAATGTGCATTATTTTCCAATAGCCTAATTCAAAGGGCCGGAGTCAAATTAATTCCGCTTATACCATGGTTACCACAGACATTGCTTTGATGGTTATTTCAAGACATTTGACAGGTCAGGTGTGCGTTTATCAAAAAAATAAAGCATACCTATGAAACATTTCTCAACCAATCATAATAAAGCATTCAACTGCCCTGTGGTATAAGCAAGCAGATTAAACACAACACAATGTGATAACAATGTTTTGCTAATGGTTTCATAGGTTGATGTTATCATGGTGGATAAAAAAACTCCAGTGCTACAGCAATCTATGGCACCATGCCAAACACCAGTACACAAACCAGTATACTAAAAGCGCCTTTAAACTACATAGTGGAATACAAACAAAAGAAAATATCAAAAAAAGCTATCTAAAAGATATTCTCCTTCCCTTACAGTACAGCCATATAATCTTTCCTGTACTGTCACAGCCTTGCAACATATTTGGCTCTTATAAACATGGCTGACTGTTATACAGCTGTTGGAAAGATTTCTTCCAAGAAATTGATAATTGCCTTTGGGAAAAGAAACAAAAAACTAAGGAAGGAAAAGAGGATCTTGGGAAGGGGCTTTCTCATGCAAATTAAAAACACAGGGCCTTTATTTTTCTCTGCTCCACCTTTTGTCATCCAGACAGCAATCAGTCCCCACAGCAGTAAGGGACGGTACATTTGCATTAACTGGGGCCTGAAACAGGGGTTGGAGGTAGCAGACAAGCTTGCTGTGTAACCTTAAAGACCTCATGAATTGAACTCTATTCTAAAGAATACCTAAACAGTTACTTTTAACAAAACACATTTACATTTTTGAGTTTATTTGCTTTCAGGATTACAGATAAAAATACTGACTAAGAATGGTCCGACTGACAATGGTCCAGAGAAATCCTCACCATAATATAATATTTATTGCTGTGAGAAAACTAAAGAATCCTTGCATAAAATATAATGTGTCACCCAACTGAAACATGCACGTCAACACATGACAACAGCAATGCTTGTCATATATGGGGTCTTTATGCAAAGAACACCTATCCCAAACCAAACCGTTGTGTCCCTTTTTGATCCAACCATGGGTTGAACCCCCCCCCCCCCGCCCCGCATTTTTAGAGTGGGCACTTGATGTTTAATAAACTGAAACATAAAAGAGTTAAGAGTCAAAAGGTCAGTCTTCATAGTCCTGAGAGTGTGGCTTTTGGCATTCAGGCATGTCTACACTTATTTGTCAGCAACACTTCTCAATGAGAAGAGGGCACGGGTCTTTAGCTGGGCCAGTTTCCATAGCAGTGCTAGGGCAGGGCATCAGGAAGGGAGGGGGTCATGTCAGCCAGAAAGGGGCCTGTGGAGCATAACGGTCCATGGCAAACAACATCACACATCGCCAAGCAACCAGCCGACTATAAAGACAGCATGTTTTTCAGTTACAAAAGTCAGGCTGTATAATATCAATTTTGAATGGGTGAAAAGGGCAAATGTGCATATCAAGATGTCAGCCTGGCATGGCTCTTGGGCTTGAAAATTGGCAGAAACATGATGATAAAGTGCTATGGCAATCACAGTGGATATCAAAGAGCTGGCCAATGAAAGCACTCTTCAGATCAGGCACAAACCATGAGTTTTGCCCCATTATGAATTCTGAAGAAGATGGCACCCATTTGAAGTACTGCAGTCAGTCAAGTCTTTTGTCATAAAGGAGTAGGAGTTTTGTTAAGCCATTTGATTTTGTGTCTTTTGCTTGATGAGGGATGCTTCACAGTATGATATCATTATATTTTGTTTCTACTGCCTTTACCAGAACTTCTTGTAACAAAGTAAAGTTATGAGGGCTATGAAATGCAAGCTGATCATGATTCTGCACTGATTACCTAAATGCCTAATGTACCATATGCTACCAGCTAATTTCTTATGAAACCACAATAGTATGAGAAAATTTAAATAAAAAATACATTTGTATTAAAAATCCAACTATTAAAAGAGACTATTCATTGTGTGAAAACTAGGGGTGTCACGATTCTCCAAATCCTCGATTCGATTACATTTTCGATTCTAAGGTCACGGTTCGATTCTCGATTTTTTTATGATTTTTTTTTTGAAAGACAAAAAAATTATATGCCTTTATTATTATTATAGTTTCACATTAACATGCACATTGCGTGCTTTTCTCGCATGGAGGTTTGTGGGCTTTACGTGCGCGAGAGAGCTTGTAGAGAGAGGATTCCTTCATGGACTTAATGCGCGCATCTTGGTCTCCTCCTAGCATCAGAAATAAAACCGGTGCGTCATAAGCAGATTCACTTCTCTCTGTCTCACGTGCACGCGGTCTCGCATCTGTCCAAAGTCTAAACATAAACTAAAGTAGTAATCCTTACATATTTGTTCAGTTTTATGCGCTTCATGCGAGGTGAGGCAAACTATCCCTTTTGTTTAAAATATAACCTGCTGCATCTTGGCGCCTCTCTCACGCACGTACAGAGAGAGCTGCGCTCTGTCCAAAGGCAGATCACTAGGTAGTAATGCTGTTTATGATATGCATTACAAGGAGTTGTAGCAATACATCCCTTGTGTTTAAAATATAAATCGCATTCCGCTGGACCGATGTTTTTAAAGGCACCTCTGAGAGGTTTATTTCCCCCCGCTTGATTTAAAATCGAAATAGTGACACCCTTAGTGAAAACGTGGACCACTTTAAAGGGACAATTAAATTTTTGTGAAAATATGCTCATTTTCCAGCTCCCCCAGAGTTAAATATTTGGTTTTTAACGGTTTGGGAATCCATTCAGCTGATCACCGGGTCTGGGGGTGCAACTTTTAGCATAGCTTAGCATAATCCATTGAATCTGATTAGACCATTAGCATCGCGCTAAAAAATAACCAAAGAGTTTCAATATTTTTGAGTATTTTTCCAAAAAAATGAGTATATTTTCCAAAAAAGTGGACTGTCCCTTTAAGGTTCCATTAAAAAGATAAGAAAAGGGCGAATGGGCTTAATGCACTTAATTTAGTTCTTAGGTTGGGCGAGGCATATCAAAGGGGATATCAGTCACTTTATTTTTTCAAATATCCACAGACTACATCATGGTCATGAAAATAATTACAGGTGCTATTAGGACTAGGAGTGCCCTTCTCTGTCTACAGAACATCTGACTGAATGCAACAGTAAAAGAAAACCAGTGAATTATGCATGGGTAAATATGATAAAGTGTTAATGTTCATGAGATCCTTCATAAACTTTTCATAAAATCCCAAGTCATGGCCAATGCTAAAAGGGAAGTGAAACATCATCCACAGTATCTCACATGATCCTTCATGACTATACCATGTCAAGAAGGTACAACAGAGCTACAGTTTATAACCCTGTAATGAAAAAGTATAGTTGTTATTTAATGTGTACCAGTTAAATCTACTGTGTTAAGTCTCCTGTGTAACCAATATTAAAACCTGTCTCTTTAATCCATTCAGACCAGTAACACATTCTCAAAGGCAAATTTGTTCCTCAATTACTATAAAAGACATTAAAAGCAACTACAGAAAAAACAAAAGTGCAATGAAAGCAAAGTGACCAAACTGTGTAAGAGATTGATAGAGAGCTTTCAAAATAGATATTCAATTTCATAATTTTGAAATAAATAACAGTGGATCTCACATATATTATATTACAGATGATTAAAAAGCAGGCAAAATTTAAACAGTGTGTCCACAATCTCTCTACAATTGTACATCAATCTCCAATATAATATTAATAAATATTATGATGATTCCACAGGGTATTAGCAAACAAAACATGTTTACAAGAGTATACAAGTCACTATAGAATAAAAAGGTGTAACATAAATACTTTAAAGGCGGGGTGCATGATCTCTGAAAGCCAATGTTGACATTTGAAATCACCTAAACACCTGACCTTCTTTTGATAGACCCACACACACATACACAACCCAGGCAACAATGTCAGTTAGTAGAAACGCCCTTATTGCTGATTGGCTTCAGATGTGTTTCGGTAATCATCACGACTCCCTTTTCCAAAGTGTTTTTCAAAAAACAAGCACCCCGCCTTTAAATCACTTTTGTTGATTAGGAAATATTGACTAGAGCTGGATGGTGGTGACATAAAACAGATCAGCGATTAAAGGTGCTCTAAGCGAATTCACGCATTTTAGGCCATAAAACATTTTTTGTTTCATACAGTAAACATCTCCTCCCTATCAGCTAGCTGCCTGTCCCCTGAACACACTGTAAAAAAACGCAGTCTCTATAGACAGCCCAGGCTCCGCAAACTCCAACAAAAACAAAGTGGTCAAACCTACCACCATGAAACATAACAAACGTGTTCCAGCCAATAAACGACAAGAAGGATTTGGGAGTGGGGGTTGGGCGCAGAAAGCATGGAAGGGAGAGGGAGGGAGGAGTTAGCTACGCTTCGTTTTTTTTTTAAAACACTTCGAACGCCAACGAGAAGTGACATCACACAGATTCGCTTAGAGCGCCTTTAAGTCTAGGGATGTCCCGATCCCACTATTTTATTTCCGATCTGATTCCGATACCAGAATTCCGTATATCACCCGATACCGATATCTGCCCGATACTATTGTAATTAAATGTGTATAGTGCTTTGTGCTACATCTAGTATCATTTTAAATGTTAAAATTAATAAATTTAAAAATGATTTACAAGTTACAGTAAACATTAGTAAATATTAATTTTGGGAATTATTATGGGAATTATGAGCTTGACCGGACTTATCCACATTCCGGGTGCAGAATTGATGCGCCTAAGTCATATACTGGGCTTTCTGGTCGTTTATGGCCTTGAATCATCCTCTCATGGAAATCCTCGCACCGCAACGGAAAGTTTATAACGGTTAAAACACAAAGAGAATAGACGCATCGTGTGCTCAGCACAAAGTGAATTGCATCCATCCGACGGCTTACTGAGACTTTATAAAATCAGATCTTTTAAATAGCGTAAAGTTATCTTGTGTGCGTGCGTGTTTGAATGACGCGTTTCATCCGTCTGCTTTAACAGTGGATTATTAACTCAGTTTGCGAGTAAGTTACAGAGTTTATGTAACGATTGTTTCTTCACATGAAGCTATTGAGTGTATTAAAAGACTTTGAATATAGTGCATAAAATGTTTATGGTGCTTTTATAATATGTTGTCCTTTTAATAGCTTGTCAGTAACAACCACGGCTAACGCACATATCGGAATTGGATCAGTCATGTTGTCGGTCCTCGATACGATGTCCGATCCAGCCAAAAAGCCCGGATCGGACCCGATACCGATCCAGCATATCAGATCGGGACATTCCTTATTAAGTCTTATTAATTCCTTATTAAATCATTATGGCAGCAACTTTGACTCAGGTAATCAGTCAAATAAAATCAAATAAATCAAATTTTTTTAATCAAATAAAAAAAAAATTGTTTATAAAAATAATAGCAAATTTATAACAGGATATATCGGTTAGGAGGTTACATAATTTGACTAAAAGTGATTCATACAGAGTTAATAATAAGCTATAAACAGTGTTAAAACCCAGATAAACAGTGGCTTTAACCAGAGGTCAAAAAAGCACAAAGAGCCAAGCACATTGTAAAAGGCATACATGGCCAATTTCAAGCCCACTGCAGTTAACTCACATTTACAATTACATTTTATGAAGTTCACAACAACTCATTCAGCAGAAAATCCCGCGCTATCTAATTATTCCCATTGGGAACCAAAGGAAAACACAACACTTTTCAACTCTAGACCCCCACACAAACTAAATGATGCAAAATATCCAAGCATTGTTAATGACTTAATTAGCAGGTTTAAACTAAAAGAGCATATGAAAAATTAAACGTAAACAAAGCCTAGCAAACTAAACTTTTACTCCCAGACACGCCAAGCAAAAGGATCGTGTTGTTCTTTGGACACAGCTTTCAAATTTTTTTCAGTGAAACTTGAGCCAGGAGAAGGGCTAGAGGGAGGAATGAGAACATCCTCTGTTTCCCTTCTGCGTCCTGTTTTCTGTGTACCTACTCCAGCCCAGGTCTGGCTAAAAAGATCTTTAACCGAGAGACCAGATTTGCATTACACAACACAAATGGGTGGGAATGCTGATTGAGGAAACCACATTTGCAGAAGTTGCTTTTATGAAATATGTAGTTTTATAGCATCTGCTTACTGCAACCCTTTAATATGCGGATCATAAGGATTGCTAATCATAATTTGACAAAGGAAAGTAGAATGCTGTTCAAACACCATCTGCGTTGCATGTACTAAAGTGACAGTTAATTATTGATTTGCTCTACTGAAACTTATCTTTCGTGCTGATAAACACGCATATTATCATACATAGGGTGTAGAATTTCTGACTTGTATAGAAGGAAAACTGAACAGTCAGATTGATAATTTTAGCTGTATGTTCAAACCTATCCTCAACTCTGACTCTGAAGCACAGGGGCGTACTTTGTTAGCAGGTGCTTTGGTCTTTCAAGCAGCCTGTTGGCGTCTGAATGCCCAATTATGTGTAATTGTGAGCTTCCTGAACAAAGGTGCGTGTCAAAAGCTATTTTTTGGCTCTCATGAAACCACAAAATCTTGTTCTGTTTTGTAAGAATGAAGATTTACGGGACAAACAAGATCCGTTTCTGTAGCTTAGCTTGTGCAGCATGGCCATAGCAATGCCACTATTATAGGTTTGATTCTACGATTACACACACGGATAAAACGCATCTCTCGAATGCAATTTAAGTTACTTGTTAGGTTGTATCCTGTTAGATAGGAACCTGTTGTTGTGTGCTGATAGCTTGAAGACAAGCAAATAAAAATGAATAGTGGACAAGATACTAAAAAAGATTCTTCACTAACTGGCTGCTTCATAATGAAAGCACAATGCCAGGTGCGCTCCATTAGTGTCCTAACCCACCGGCATACAGTTTCAAGCATTCTATTGGCTTGCTGAAAAGAATTTCTAAGTCACTGTCAAAATCAAAATCTCATCTATGACAGCCAAGAAGTAATGAACATGGGCTCAGGGGAGAAATAATGACCAATAATGATAAGATGACACTGTTGAGGGCTTGTTCCTTTGTGCTTGCTTTCCCTTTTGAATGTGTCGTGATTTCTTCCCTTGAATGATTTTCTTCTCTCCTGTGCGAAGAAGCTAAACATCGGTCCAACTTGCCATTAGGATTCCGAGCACCTTTTGTTGTGCTGCACAGTCATTATGCAGCATTTCTACTGTGATCTATATCCACTGAGACATACACGAATGCCTCATCTATTGCAGACTAAGAAAATGAAAACGCAGATATGATCTTTTATAAAACCTATGAACGGTAGCCTGCTGAATACATTTGATTTCATAAAACAGACTAGTTATTATAAACAAGTTATCACAAATTAAAAAAAAAGAAAAGGCTTAAAATAGTGAACCGAATATCAGATTCAACAGCATACAATTGCCATTGTGATACTGGTTTTAAACCAGCTTCTATCAAAAAGAAGATAATATCCACAGAAGTAATGTGTTACTAGTATCTGGTTTCACAGACAGTTTATCAGCCATTACTGCTAACTATAAAATTGTCAACACAGGGTATGGATACTCAGGACCCGAAATATTAACGGCTCCATAATTGGACAACTGGGTAAAAAGTGAAAGGAAAGCACCACAGTTTTTCAATATTTTACTTTGTTCTTAACTCAATTAAGACAAATTAATACATTTATTCAATGCATGTACTTAATCTTTTATACAGCATGTTGTGAATGTGTTAGCATTTAGCATAGCTTCATTCAATTCAAACAGGGATGAATTTAGAAGCCACAAAACACTTCCATGTTTTCCCTATTTAAAGACTTTTACATGAGTAAGTATGGTTGCACAAAATAAAATGTGGCAAATTTTTAAGCGGATAAAAAATGAGAACTATATTTTATGGCGGAAGAGCACTTAGTTTGCAGCACTTCGACCTCTGGCGCAGTAATATTGATTGAAGTTTAAGGGATTTATTGATTCTTTGAGGAAGTTTACCGAAAGCAGTTTGTTTATGTTGTTGCTGCTGAAACCATTTATGGTACAAAAGTACTTATTTATTGGATTCGGCATAGGCACAATTTTAAAATTGCTGTCTGTCAGTTGCCTGTTGGTTCATGTGATGCTTACTTATTTATATTTTCATGGATAAATATCAAATATCACATATCTTATAATGTGTATGCCAAAAATTGGTTAAGTGCAGTGTCGAAAGCCTCTAAGACTAACACTGACCTAAGATCAGCTCATGGGTTATAACAAACAGGCATTACATCTTAGGCCTACAGAGGGTTTAAGCAGGTGGAGGAGCAAGGATAACCATTTTTCTAATCTTTGACCCCAATCCTGCAGTAATCCCAATCAAAATGAGACTCATGAGCTCATCAAAACCCTTTAATACCAGAGAAATGTCAGTGCGCAACAAGCAATGATCTTTGAATCTCTCACTCTCATCACTGACCACTGTTTCCTCAGCATGTGCCAAAAGGAAACACTAGACCAGTAGTCTTCACTACTTTTTTCATGAGACAGGTCAAAGTCTATAGGAGAGCCACTTTCACCACAAAGTATCAAAAGTTACATCACAAAATGAAAGATTGCTTATCACTCTTTCATCCCTGAACATACAATATGCAATGCAATAATACAAAATGGCGAATCATTCTTCTTTATTATTTAGCAGTCAAATTTGTAACGGAGACAAGATGATTTCCCTTAATGATAAAAATCAGGATTTCCTTAATGCATCCTTATAATGTGAGTATGCAGAGTCCCCCCCACCCCACTGGGGGTCACCTTTCTCTTAATTTTATGCGGCACTGCACAGAACGATTGGCGAGTGACATTACTGTCCGGCGAGAGCAATTCGAAAGCATAACAAGAAGTCTGATCTCACGGTACTTTGATGTCATATGACAATTGTTCTGTGCAAGCGCTGCATGCAGTTGAACATGCTCATCGACGTGCGTCTTGATATAAAGGGTATGGTTTTCTAACAAAGTTAGCATTCTGATAAGAGAAAAGACAGAAAAAGAGCAAGCCTGCACAATCATATCATGTATTACTTACTGTCATGCGAGCCACAAATTAAAGCTTGTCCAGCCACATAAGGTTCGCGAGCCACGCAATGAGTAGCACTGCACTATATGGCTGTGACTGACTGTGGCAGATTTTTACTACTGCTGTGGTAATCGACTAATTGGTGGTGGTGGTGAGGCGGTTGGGATATAGGGGATATATAGGTAGGTTATAAATGGCAATTGTTATTGCAACTGTCAGTATACAGCTGTATGTAACTTAGCAGTGTGTTACATTAACACTACTGCCAGTCAAAGGTGAACATTAAGTTGGGGCCCAAGGCAAAATTAATAAGTGTGTAAACCACATGTTTAATTTCATAGCAAAATGTCTTTCATCTTTAATATTCTTCCAATTTTCTTCAAATATTTACAGTACATTATAAGTGGTACTTAAAGGGAGGGTTCAATGGTATTTCAAGCATTCTGACTTATTAACACGGTTATAGAGTTGTTTCCTCATGCTAAACGTAGGCAAAGTCTCAAAAAAGCAGTTGGGCGTGTTACAGAGTACTCGAATGCACTTCACCAGGGTTCGTACAAGTTTCGTAAAGTTTTTTTCGATCACAGGTCCAACTGACGTTTCAGGGGTTTTCTATACGTATCCCTTCTTTATATGGACACTTCCCCGCCCATCCATCAATCAGCGGGAGACGCTAGAACTTGCAAACATCTTATCATGCGACACAGCTTTGTTAAATTTTAAAACTCAACAATGTCACGAAAGAAGAAGTGTGTTTTTGGAAGTAAGGAGAAGAAAGTCAGCCTTATAAAAACAATGGATATAGTTTATTACCCGGGGTAGCAGTGGAGTTTTGCATGTGTGTTTGATGCGCTGGATTTTCCCAACCGGGTCATGAGTTGCATGCGGTAAGTAAGACTTTTGTCTCATGTTGGAAATAGTCGCATGCATATTTATATATGACATGAACATGTAGTGAATCATAAGTTAAAACAGTGTTGTATAGTGTTGCATGACTCATACTCGCTCCACCCGCGGTAGTTACTCCTCCTTCTTTATTTTTTCGTACGTTAATCGGAAAGATTCGGTAAAGCTAATCTTTCTTTTATAAATCTGATTAAACTAAAGACTCTTCGGAGATATAAAGGATATCATACTACTCTATAGGTACTCCAGATTAACATCAGAAATGCAGAAACAGCATGTGTTTCATGAGCTTTAAGCAATGCTTTATGGTAAGCATCAATTTTATTTTACACTTATCTGATTTACTAGTTAGTGTTTCATGGAAGCGCTCTCTTTATAATGAAACATAGCAGTTGTTTCATTTGGAGTTTATATCCCGACCACTGGGGGCTGTCCACACGGAGACGCGCATCACTGTATATGTATACATTTTTATCGTATATCCAGCGTTTTGGGAGACTGGAACCGCTATTTTTTGAAACCGGCTCCTAAAGTAGATAAATCTGAAACCGACACCCTTGCGGTTTCGTGTGTACAGCCAATCCATATATTTTGTGAAGCGAAAACGCCATCACATCACGTGTCGGCAGCGTCACACGTAACAGCAACAACAATAATGGCATACTACATGATTGTGTTCTTGCTACAGAAGCTACTAAGCGTACTAGCTTTATTACAGCAAAATCTATTGCTTCTAAGCAATTGTGGTGAGCAACAAGCGATAATGGACAACACCATACGCCACATGCTCTTAGATCCACAGCGGAAGACAACCAGGAGAAAGACTCTGCTCTTGCTCTTGAAGTTGTTGCGTTCGCCATCACTTCTTCTTCTTGGTTCATATACAGCGCGCAAGGTTATGCGCATGCTCAAAGTCTTCTTCTCCGTGTGTATATCTGTGGCAAAATTACAGTGCCCCATACTGGTCTGGAATATATACTACACCGCATTCAGTCAGTTTCAGTGGTTTCGTTTGTGCGCAGATATTTCTTGAGACGACGCCGTGTTAACAGATTATTTTTTTAGAACGAGGAAAAAAATGATCGGATAGGGCAGAGGTCCCCAACCACCGGGTCGCGACCCAGTACTGGGTCGTGGACAAGTTGCCACCGGGTCGCAAGAACGTCCCGAAAAAATGTGTATAATAGCAACGTAATAGCTTAATCGGGTATTTTGTACTGTAAGAGCCGACTTCAAACAACATCAATCATTTCCACTTTTGAACAGAGCCGCGCTCTCTCTCTTTTTCTCCGCCTCTCTCTCTCTACCAGCGCATCAGCGATCACATTGCTGTCATTAGAGTTTGAGCATACAGTACTTCTAAAACACAATCGATCAAAGAATTGCGGAGGTATGACTTTATGAATCATTTGCAAATGTACATCGCAATGATGTACATATGCGGAGACGTTCAAATGTGTGACAGCGCAAATGACTAAAAACTAATTATTTTATTCTTCTTTAAAACAACTTCAGAATTATCCATCGATCGTAGCACCATGATCAAAATAAACTATTAGGCTAATAATATTTTAACGGCTACACTTTTAATGTAGGTTTGAAAGGAACCTAAACTTGTCAATCATCATTAATCATGGTAAACGTGAGTCTCCGTGCCTCTGCGCCCAGCCGCAATTATTCTGGCATCTCTCCTCCTTCACTGCATTTTTCTTCTGTTACTTGGAATTGGGTCTCGAGCCCGACCAAGATTCGAGCTGCCTTCGAGAACAGCAAGCCAACTTCGTTTAGGTTCCATTAATTATTAAGACTAAATGGGCAGGCAAACTAGTAAAAACTAAGTAAAAATCAATCCGCCAAAATATGGTTTTACACGTCTATAGAAAATATACTATAGCCTAAATAAAGCAATTATTAATTTTCCTAATGCATGGTTGTTATCTTTACTTCCATTTAAAACGTAAATTTCAAAAAGGAGGATTTTCAGCACGTTTGAACAGCAACTCAGCGACCCCAACCCCACCTACCCAATCTCACCCCCCGGTCCGCGAAATTTTTTTAAAGCTGAAACCGGTCCGTGGTGAAAAAAAGGTTGGGGACCCCTGGGATAGGGAATGCACTGGCTTCGTGTGGACAAAGCCTAAATCTCTAATCTCTTATCTCTAATTAAACAGTGAAAGGAAGTACTAGTATAGGTGTGTGCCACACTTTTTTTTAATATGGTGGTGTGTTCTTAACCTTTCCTAAAATGATATCCTATTATATTCCCAAAATAGGAAATATCTCAATATACCGCATCGCTTTACAGTAGTGCTATGTATCGCAACATTTTGCTTCGTAACCCTGTATCGTGTTTTATATCTTATTGCGAGATTCTTGCTGATACACAGCCCTAAACAATATATGTAAATATCAGTTTAGGATACATCGGCAGATCACAACATTCCTTGAAAGAAAACGGTTTAATTTGTTGTTAAATTAAAAAGAAAAAATTAGGAACAGTGTAGTGTTTACAAGCCAATTCAGTATGCAAAGTGTGTTGTTGGTTTTCATCAGTCCTGGTTTAATTCCCAAACGTCTCACCTGAAGTGATTGTCAGGTTGCTCTGGGAATGTGTTATTTCTCATTTGGGCTTTGCAGCAGGTTTACACTATGGAAATGAAATGCATTTTCACCTAGTGCCAGACTAACGTCGCAAAAGCTTAGAATAGCAGCAGAGAGATTGATCTGGTCTCCATCCACATGTGTGTGGGGAAAACCAAACTGCATTCAGCAGGGATGGGGAAAAACCCAGCACTAGTAACTAGTAACCAGAAATTCCATTACTCAAAAAGAATAACTGCAACATACAATCTGAAAAGTGTTAATTGCCAGAATTGCCAAGTGTTCATTCTTCAAACACTTTATATAAATAGTGGGATCTGTATTTTTGGGTGAAAATATAGAGCCACAAAGAATTTTCACTAGTGTGGATTTCAGATAGGCCTTTATCTGGTAATAACTGCTCTGTATAATCATGTTGCCTGGGGTATGACCCCTGCAATCTTTGTGACAAAGCAGCTTTTGTGTCGCCCTACCATTGGTTAGTCAGGCTGTCCGCTGGGGTGCCTGACTGGTTAACACAACACCAGTCCCCAGACAGCTTTCAACAACCCTCATATTATTACAATCAATGAGCCCTGCGATAAGAGTGGTTAATTATCTAAGCCGTTCTGATCCATAAACAATTCTGAAAGCACTACAGTAGTTGGGGTCACCATACAATTTCTCCCACCATTTTTTTGAAAGGTTTGCACTTTTGAACTTTTCAGCGAGGGAACTACACCTGGGAATGTGGCACTGTTTCAGTTACCATCATTTCTGCTCACTTCCTCTTGTCTCTCATCCTGGCTTTTCTTTCTCCAGACTTAAAAACAAAGTTGCCTCTTAGCAGCAGGTTCTGCCAAACATTTACTTTAGTCTCTATGTGAGCCATCATAAAGAGAGGGAGCCTAATTTGGTTTCCTTTAGAAGGTAAGGCTGCATGGCTTTGGCTATTTTGATGGAACTTATTTTAAAAGTTTTAAAGGGGGTAAACCAAGGGTGAATTTGAATACTGTGGTAAACCAAAAGTTTATGCTATCAGTACCATTGAATGGTAAAGCGCAGATTTTTTTACAGGTACACAAATGTACCCATCCAGTCAAATGCACAGCCTTGCAAAGTTACATTTATTTGCTCGTACTTGTACACAGACGTTTGATGCATGCACATGTTCGACAAAATGCTATGATTCTCATGGGCTACATATTACATTCTTCTGTAGGCACATGTGCAACCTATTGATACAATGTATGCAGGGTATTGAAAATCCGGCAGTTCGGGTACAATATGCGCACACTATTCTGATGAAAAAAACTTTTCATGCGCACTGTACACGGACCCTTGCATACACATAACAAAGGACTATACTTTGGCCTTAAGTGTGTTTCTGTAGTATATCTTTCTTCCACAAACACCACACAACTAGTCCTTCTCATATGAAGAGCATGAGACACCGATGCATTGTGACCCTGTCTATGAAGACCCATCTGAAGTCATTACTGGTCTTTTAATGATTTTACATAAAATAATCCTACATAAAAAACATTCGGTGAAAATATAACCTTGTTCTTTATTTACTATTGATGGAGTAAGGTAATGTCAAAGATTGAAATCATGGTGAAAATAATGGTTGAATCAAACTTTGATGCTCATTATCTCATAATTAGATTATGAGATTATATCTTAGAATTCACAGGCAGGGGCACAATTGATTCTGTACTAATACACAGCACTTAGCTGGCGCTCATGTCTATAAATCATGCGGTCCTCTGATTGGTTTTGATTAAATCACTGCTCTTTGTGATACATGAGAACGTTGAGTCTTTTCTGGCTACATTATCTCTGAAAAAAGTACTAAATTGTACCTATTCTGTCACCGGGGTGGTACCCTCAAAGGTTCCCAACACAAACAAAGCTTAATCACTTATTCATTTGTGTTCTTTCCAATCCAATAATGCAAATGTTTGTTCCTATTCAAGTGTGAGTCAGTAGCATTTTCAATCCTTAACATCATCAGATCATGTCTGTTCTGTCCTCACCAGGGATTATCTGCTCAAGTATCTGTGAATTACATGGACTCCAACTGGGTTTAAGATCAAGCTACTTTCAGGATAAGATAGGTTTATTTTTCTCACTGAATGGGAGTTTTAAAGATTTAATTCTCTGTGTTCAGATTCAGCCGAAACTGATTAACACAAAATGGCATGGTTTCTATTATTAACATGTTTGATCTATGGACGTGCTAAAATCTGACAATTACACTGGTACAAGTTTCTCTAGAGGAGGTTATTATTAAAGGGACACTCCACTTTTTTGAAAATAGGCTCATTTTCTAGCTGGGTCTGGTGGTACCGCTTTTAGCATAGCTTAGCATAATCCATTGAATCTGATTAGACCATTAGCATCGCTTTCAAAAATGAACAAAGAGTTTCGATATTTTTCCTATTTAAAACTTGACTCTTCTGTAGTTACATCGTGTACTAAGAACAACGAAATATCAGACGTACCAAGGCTGCAGCAGGTGCAATGATATTACGCAGTGCCTGAAAATAGTCCCCTTGGTATCTTTCAATAGCTGGGGACTATTTTGGGGCGCTGCGTAATATCATTGCATCTGCTGCAGCCATAGTACGCCAGCAAAGTCCTTGATTATTACACCAGAATCAAGTTTTAAATATGAAAAATATCGTCACTCTTTGGTCATTTTTGAGCACGATGCTTATGGTCTAATCGGATTGAATGGATTCCAAAACGGTAAAAATCTAATGTTTTACTCTAGGGGAGCTGGAAAATGAGCCTATTTTCAAAAAAAGTAGAGTGACCCTTTAATGCCCACCCAGGAAAATATGGGTACAATAAATGACTAAATGCAAATGCAATATCAAACAAACCAAAATGTGATATTGCAGTAAATCATTTATTTATTTATTTTGAATACTCTAGCCCTATATTGAACTAGTTCACTGTTTTGTTGCTATATTTGATATTTCTTACATTTTAGTATTTAATGAAATGTATGCATAATCTTGGTTATCAGTCATCAGAAAACATAGTGCAACCAACTTTTATGTAGCCATCCATCAGACTTACAGAAACATGCTTACTCAGCATTACTGTCTAAAAGAGACATGTTAAAACAGCAAAAATTGCAAGGTGAATGACTGAAAAATGCTGACTACATGCATGCAAAGAGTTTGTGTATATTAAAGTGAAAGCTCACTGTTCGATCAATAGAGTGATTTTAAAACAGTGTGAAAAGTGCAGGCTGTTGGACTTCTAGGCAATCTGCCAAGTTTCCAGCAATCAAATGCACCTCTTTCATTGATTTGTTAACATTTAACAAAATCACTTTTACTGTTCTTGGCTCACTGTTTTGATCCTAACTTTAGTGTAGGATCACAAATTTGGTTTAAAGCATTAGTAGCACGTTGACTTCTCAGAAAAGCATAAACATTGTTCTGCTCGGTGGCCCTTTAAAAAGAATGCTATTTGTTTGTGCATTCCGACCAGCGACTGGCAACCTTGTTTGGAGTGGGACTGTTTGGCTTACCAGTTAAAGTTCCCGTGAAATCAAATTTAAACCTGTTCCTTTTAGTATAAATATGTTAGGCTTAAGTATGGTCCTCCTAAATGCTGACAAAATTCGCATTTAGAAGATAAAAGCATATTTAGAGTTTGTTACATGGGATGAACCAAATGTTTGACAATTAAATAATTTGGCAAAAATAGGTAAAAAGGCATTTTTTAGTGTTTGACCGAATAAATGAAAACACTGATTAAATTTCTCATCAAGCTTCTCATCAAATTTTCTGTCCAATCAAATGCTCTCTACACTATTACAAATAAAGGTGCTTCATGATGCCATAGAATAAGTTTTTCTGTCTAAATGGTTAGAGAGAAAAAGGGGACTATTTTCGGCTGCTGCCGTAATGTGTGCTGCAAAGTCCTTAATAAATACGCAAAAATGAGAGTATAGTTCCTAGCCATATCTGGCTAGAAAATGGCAACTTTTAATTTTCCGTTGTTCTTAGTACACGATGGAACTACAGAAGAGTCAAGTTTTAAATAGGAAAAATATCGAAACTCTTTGGTCATTTTTGAGCGTGATGCTATGGTCTAAATAGATTCAATGGATAATGCTAAGCTATGCTAAAAAAGTGGTACCGCCAGACCCAGAGATCGGCTGAATGGATAAACAGTTATTGCATTGGGGTGAATGGAGTCTGAAATAGTGTCAGTGTCAAAAAGAAATTAGAACTTTTGCATAAATTATTAAATTAAATAATTTAGTAATACTTGCTTGATAAACTTGAAGTAAATGAAAAAATATCTAAGATACTCTTTTTTTTGTTGTTGGTGAAAATAATTTTGTTTGGGTTTTGTTTCCGATCCCGAAATGGCCGAGCACCCACAGAAAAATGGCAGAAATGCTTAATTAGTTTTAATCAAAAACACTTTTGAAACTTGGGAGCCTCTCTGATTGCTGGATCTCGCAAGTTGTCTACAATGTTTTGATAAATAAGGGGCCCTTCGCATTTTACATCTTAAACCATGCAGAAAACGCATCCGCGATGCTATTCCTGCTTCTTTCCAAAGCACTTGGACACTCCCGTAACGTCTGCCGTTGCCAAGCAACCTAAGTGTTGTATAACATTTCGCAAAGCACCCACTGGCAAAAAAAAATCGCCGCCTATGCCTTTTTATCTTGAATGGTCTGGTCCAAAAGTAGATAAATAAACCTTGCTTGTGCTGTCCCACAAAAAACAAACATAAAAGATTCTGAAAAATTGAAAAAAAAAAAAAAAACTGTTAAGTTTACTCGATCATACTTTTTTCTCAATGTTCATCATAAATATTCAACAAAATGTAAACATCTGTCAACAAGTATCAGTTGCCATATGAGAAATATTCAAGGCATGCGGTTTCGTAGATAACTCACATATATATTATGGCAATAGTGGGCTGGGCACATAACTACATATCTTAACCCAAGAAATTAGCCTGTTTAGATGTGCAGATTTTGGAATGATCATTTGTCTATGTGAGTCATACTGGTTCATTAGTAAAAAATGAATGTGGGTGGACAGTTCAGAGAGAACAGAGCCCACTAATCTTTAGCACCCAAACTGCACACGTTATGCAATATCTCCACACAGAGTAACCAAGGAAACAGAGCTGTGGTAGTAGAGCTGACACACACTGAGGTTTGAGCCGAGGATATTGGAGGTTTAAAGGAAGAGTGTCTGGGTTTGTGTCTGTAGGATCAGTAGAGGCAATCTTACTGCATAACATTTAGGCTAGTGCTTGTCAGTTCCCTTCATCATATTCTGTGTATAACATATATAACACAACTCATTCTACAGTCGGCCACAAAAAACAAAGTTCAAATATACTTTTAATTGCTGGATGGAGTACAGGGAAACTCTAGGGCAATGCAGATAACACCATATTTGCATTGGAAGTGACCAGAACAATGTTGCCACTGAAAGTATGACTTGAAAGCAACAAATACGGCAAGTTTATTAGTATGGTATGATACTTGAAATTATTATTTTAAACAGAAAAATTGCAAAACAGCTTGCAAAATAATTGCATACATCATGTTAGTAATGGAACGCATATACATATGGATAGAAACAAAAGCTGACATAAATTAGAAATCGAAAGACCCAGAAACATCTTGAGCTGACTTCAGTCAAAATTATTCAAAAATAACTTATTCTAATAAATAGGGTAATGAAGACAATTCATAAAAAATATGTTTACACATACGGTATTTGTAAATAAAATCAATTTATTTAAGACATATGGGTATGGGTATTATGTAGCGCAACAAAAACAGGAACTGAGTTTTCCAAATGCGTGTCATTGCTGGTGTAGCAATACAACATAAGCTTATTCATGGCTCTCCGGATTACCAAAACAAATATCATCTAAGGAACTGAAACTGTCAGATTTAATCAAAGGAAAAAAAACAAAATGGTAACTTCATGTGAAACCTTTTAACTTCTCTTTGTTTTTCGTCAATAACTTTTTCATGGTTTTATAAGTATGCATTAACAGAAATGTTTACCTCTCTTCTCAGGACTTCTCTATTCGTTAACCTAACTTGAAGGTAAAACTTCCTTTTGCATGAGTAATAAGAAAAAAAGAAATACAAATAAGATTCATGATAAGAATATGTAAATTTTGTAAACTTTGTTTCAACATTTAGGGAACCTCAAACGCATGACCTCTCTCTTAAAAGTCAGGCAATCCAACCACATTAATACGCAGAGACTAAAAGCATTTACTGATTGGCTGGGCTGTTCTCCTTAGTTTTAGGTAAATATTTTGTGATTTTTCAGAAACATCTTTTAGTGACACCTAGGCTGGATTTACACTGCAGATCTTGCCTAATTCTGATTTGTTGACTATATTCACTTTTTGACAACCTGTTTGCATCTTTTAAAAGGGGAATCTATGCCCTTTAATTCTGCATACACACGTCTGTGGTTCATATCCGATCCATGTCACTGTGTCACAAAAAATTGGAATTGAGTCACTTCAACAGGCAGTGTAAATGTGGCACTAGAGGCTGTTCCTCTTGGTATTAAAGAGGACCTATTTCATTGCTAAAAACAACGTTATTTTGTGTATTTGGTATAATACAATTTGTTTGCGTGGTTTATGGTTAAAAACACTGTGTACATTTTTCTAGCTCCAGATATCCCCCCGTCTTCCTAAAATGCACTGATTTTGTACAATGGCTTGATCTGTGTCCCTGATTGGCCAGCTTACCCTTTAAGCTAGAGTTAAAGGCTCTCTAAGCGAATCTGCGAGACGTTAGTTATTGTTGACTTTTGAACTGTTTTCAAACAGACGGAGCGTAGCTAACTCCTCCCCCTCCCTTCCTTGCTTTCATGAATGCGCCCAACCCCCACCCCCAAATCCTTTTTGTCGTTTATTGGCTGGAATACTTTGTTTTGTTTTGTGCTGCTAAGTTTGGCCACTATGTTGATATTGCCGTTTGTGAAGCCTGGGCTGTCTACAGAGATCGCGTTTTTTTACAGTTTGATCAGCGGACAGGCAGCAAGCAGATAGTGAGGAGATGTTTCCGGTATGTAACAAAAAATGTTTTATGGTCTAAAACGCGTCAATTCGCTTAGAGAACCTTTAAAGGAATAAAGCTAACCCCATAGGTTCCCTTTAATATGCATTTTGGTCGATTGGATCAGTAGTGAACGATGGTAAATACAGGTGTAAAGCGTTTTTAACTCATCCACTTTCGACCACATTCAGAGGTGGTTGAAAACACATTCTAACGAATTGCGAACAGCCACATAAGAAGGCCTGCTCTCTGCCTATTGATCTTATGTGATGTACAAGCATAATGTTATATTGGTCATGACTTCTGGTGCGAACCCACGTTGTTCAGGGCGACTTTTAGGCTTTCATTGAAAAAAACTAAAGCAGCTGATTTTCGCCACTTTAGTTTAATTCAGCGTATGAAAGCTGCGCGAGCTTATTTCATCAATTGATTGGTAATATCAGAGAAAGCTCTTGAATTGCAATCAGCCACATAAGAATGCCTACTCTCTGCCTATTGATCTTATGTGATGTACAAGCGCAATGTTTTTCTATTGGTCATGACTTCTGGTGCGAACCCACGTTGTTCAGGGCAATTTTTAGGTTTTCATTGAAAAAAACTAAAGCAGCTGATTTCCGCCACTTTTGTTTAATTCTGTGCGCGTGTGAAAGTTGTGCGAGCTTATTTCATCAATTTCTGACATAATATTAGAGCGCGTCAACTTAAACCGTCACTTTTCCCGCTCGCGTTTAACTGAAAACAGAGGTACTCGCCCACAAACCACCCTTTCAGAATATCAGGACAGAAGTGGCCAAAAGTAGGGATCGACCGATATGGATTTTTCAGTCCCGATGCCGATAAAGATTTTTGTTTCATCAGCCTTAACCGATGACCGATACAGGCTGCCGATTTTCTTGAGCCGATATTTGGAGCCGATAGTGCTTTTGCTCACTCAATTTACATCATAAAAATTATGTTAAACAATGGAATGTTGTTAAAAAGAGATGTTATCGGTTTGGACAGTTCTTACATTTATTTTAGTCTAGGACTAGTCTAATCCCTGTCCGGGAAACTGCCCCATAGAGATGAGAAATAAAAATCAGCTTTGTGCAGTTATGATCAGCTGTTAGGCCGAGCTTTCGATGTTGTCATGGAAAGGTTGGTTGTTTTTAGTCATATGACCTGCAATCGCTTCCGGCTTCCAGCACTCTGTCTGTAAATAATGCCGGAAACAAATCGGCGAACACGGAAGCCATGTATCAGCCGATGCCGATACACATAAAACTTGCAAATATCGGCCCGATATATCGGTCTATCACTAGCCGAAAGTGGACGAAAGAGACGGATTAAAATACCAGGTGTACATGAATGTGTCCTCCCGTTCACTTGTGATCCCAAATGCAAATAATAGGTAGCAGGGAAATCTTGATGTATTTAAAAAACACTTACAGCACACTAGTGTCAAGTGTGTAAACTACCAGCAGCATTAAAGAATGTATATGTAAAATACATTTTTGACTGCAATATTGCCTCAACCAAAAGTTTGGTGAAAGACGACTACATATTTGTTCAATTAAAAGCAGTTTGATGTACAACAATTATTTTTGTAATATCGTTTAGTGCCACTAGTGATGCAGAAATTGCACACTTCACTTTAAGGTACCACATCATTTCTCTTTGATCTGTCTAGAAAGGTATTTGACATGTCAATGGAATGTAATTTTGTCCTTTTCAGAGGATTTAAAGTTACAAAGAACACACTGTCTGGATGCACTGGGAGCAAAAGTCTATGACTCGGTCTGAAGTAACCATTACTAAACATCAGTCCTCTCTTAAAATTCAGCTTAAACACAAGGTCTAATTTGTAATTCAATCATTTTGGTGGAACCAATCATAAAACCAGCTTTGTCGGATTAATTCACTTTCTCCTATAAGCATGAAGGACTTTTACTCTGTGTTTCACATTCAGTCAATCAGAACTCATTTACCGGAGCGTTGCTAATGGAGGAAGCCTCGCACAGATGACCAAGTCTAACTGATAGCTACGCCTGGAAAGAAGTGGATAAATGGGTGGTTCCCATAGCAACCCAGGGGAGGAGACCTGAAGTCTGCTATGGGCCTTATCTTCCGAATGCCCTAATGTAGACAGAAACTGACATTCACCTGGTTTCGACAAGTACTGCTTACTGTCAAAACATAGGCCTAACTGTTGAAAGGTAGATTCTGTATGTTTAGTAGTAACGTTACTTTGAATACAATAACTCACCCCCTCCCATAATTATCTTCAATTATAAGGAAGAATATATATAAAAGTGATTAGCCATCATTAACTATAACAAAGATATGAAATATCTGTGACAAAATATCTCTTGCCACAATTAATAGGGGGCAAATACTTTGTGTGAAGGGAGTTCACAAAACTAAAGGATGAGCAAAATGATCAACAAGGCATTAACAAAGATGTACAAGGAATAAGGAAAAGCACTTGATAACCAGCACAGAGAGTCTGAATTCCTTCCACGGCATCACTTTGCCAGTAGCTTAGCAACAGCATTAACAGTGCTATAGCGCCCTGAAAACGTGTGAGGAGAATTCATAACCTGTTCACACAAATTTATAGCTGAATATTCACAAATGTGCCACAGGAAATGCTGTATCACAGATTTTGGTCAAGCCATTTTCTTACTCCAAGATCGGAATATCAATCCCAGTGGTGCTCTATTGAGAATCCTGATGTGTGTGATATTATTTGCACATGCTACAGGGATATCTTATAATCCTATACATATTTTAACAACAGGCTAAATAATTACACCATGACTGATGCACACAATTATTATGGTGACTGCATCATAAATCAGGCACTAAAGAATAAAAGTGTTGGGGGTGCAAATTAAAAACAAATCATTGTAAAGCAACTCATTCTAGACTCTGAAACGGGTCTCCTGTGTGTATGACAACAATGTGGGATATTAACTCCAGCGTGAATTGCAAACTATAATTACCCACATTGGTAAAGATCTCAGCATGTTATACAGTAACTGAGCTTTTGTTGCAAAGGTAAAAAAAAGTAAGAGGTTAGGAAAAACTCTAATTATAAAAAAATCTGTGAAAAATTTAAGAAGCACTTGCAGAATGCAATTTAGATACTATTAGATCAAATAAATTTCATGCATAATCTATTTACGTTCATGCATTTTGTAAATGCTGTTATTCAAGGCATATTCCAGGCATACATTCATCAGTATGGGTGTTCCTTGGGTCACACACAGCACTCAATGTCTAGCAAATTAGCTGTCAAGGAGTGCCGCAAAATAAAATCAGGTTACTATATACAAATATCTCTTTGTGCATGCACACCTGCCAACACAGGCCACCAGCAAGCATGACGCACTACATAGTTTCACTTAGCATCCACATGCACAACATTGACATGAGCAACCAATCAGAAATGCAATAATTGAACAACTTTTCCAACATTTCTAGTGCTGGCATGCAGTTTTAAAGAGCACCTGTTTCAATGCTAAAAAAAGTATTTTGTGTATTTGGTACAATACAATGTGTTTGCATGGTTTATGGATAAAAAAAACCACATTATTTTCAACATACCGTACATTTTTGTAGCTCCAGATTACACTTTCTTCCTGAAACGCACAGATTTGAAAAGCTCTGTGTCCCTGATTGGCCAGCTAACCTGTACGTTGTGATTGGCCTGAATACCTCTGATGTCAGCCGGAAATGTGACGCTCCTTACTATTTGTTTGAAAGATTTGTCACAATGCAATGCTAACTGGAGTGAACTTACACGTCCGAAGCGGGAGGAATGTCGGTCTTGTCTACATCACCAATCCCAGGAAGTAAACTGTTGCCTACAATCCATGTGTTTGTTGTAGATCAAGAAAAGCGATTTACATTGGAGACGATAACTCGCATCATCGTTTACTTTGGGGTTTGTACCTTTTGCATATTGTTAACATGTACTAACACACACTTACACATCAAAGGAAATGTAAAAATGTGAATCGGACAATGGGTGCTCTTTACGAATTCTGAATAAATGAATTAACAATGTTGAAATAAGCACATTTAATTAATCACATCCATTAATGCATATGGAAAAAATATGGCACATTTTGTCAGTGACTAACAATGGCTTTCTATTGCCACTGATTAACATGCTGTGGTCAAATGTGGCCGGTTTAACCTTTGTATTATGCAGAATGCCCAAGCTAAGGTTGGTTTGGAGGGAGCATTCATTGTGCCAAACAAGGAAAAAGCTTCTCTCTCTCTCTGTCTCTCTTTCTCGCTCTTGTTTTACGCATACTTCACTGGTCAGGGCGATTACTTCGCAGCAGGATTGTCTTGCAGTGTACCGGGACCCTCCTGGCGCGCTCGCTCACAAACTCTCTGATCTCATACACATTCTCACACTTTCACCCCCACAGATCTTATTAGGCTTCACTAGAGACACCCAAACATCACTCACTGCACACACAAATGGGCGAGCAGCCATAGTGAAGTACTAGACCTAGTAGTTTTGTTCGTCTGGCTATTTACACCATTATACTTGAGCATGATACCGGGGGTCTCAGGTACAGCCACACCCAGGGTGGGAAATTAACACCTGCCAGCAGCTCAGTAACTTTGGATAAAACCTGTCAAATGCATAAACATGAAATATTTGAAGTTAGGCTCTCTTTATAGAGCACTTGCAAATATGCATTTAAGATTTTTGTTTAGACTTTCATTTCAGCAGTCGAGGGATGGTGTGCAACAATCCACTTTATTTGGAATGCTTCAAACAAACTCACCAAATCAGAAAATGCTGTCCACACAAAGCAGAGAAAACGAAACGCTAAAACATCCTAACATTACAGCTGATAAGATAAGATTCAGTATATATCAAAGTTCATTCTGACCCCGGTCACACCACCATACACCAGCAGCCTTTTCACTAGGGCACAAATATAGGCCAACACCAAACATCCTGCATATTCTGCATAGCATTATGAGGGGGTGGGGCAATTGTTAAAGTGGTCCTACTCAAACCTGCTTAAGAACTTAGTTTTTGTAACAGGATTCTCATTAGCATCACAATTTTCAACAAGTTCTCTGACGCTCTTCAAAACATGGTCAGGTGGTGTGGTGAAGAAGCACTGCCTCTCCGGGAAAAAGCTGCAAGACCCTTTTCACACAAACAGCCAGAGCAGATCTACACAAAGAGGAACTAATTAGTCAAAGGACAACTAGCTTATGGTGCGTCCACGAGACATAATGTAATAGAGAAACAGTTAAAGGATATCTTTCCTGAAAACAATGTAGCGTTCGTGCTAAATCAGATGTAAGATATTCAAAAATTGGGTTGAAGGATTTATTCCACAAGAAACAGACAGACTGACATACAAACGCTCTTCAAAGGATGTTCGGTAATATACGCTACATGTCAAATGAATATGGCATCAAGTGTGAATAAAGTTTTAAAAGTGATAGGACCCCATCCAGGAAGTATTCATCCAGAGATTCATGTAAGCTTTTTCTTGAGCACAACACATTCTGCTTCTCTTTAATATGAAAAATCAGCGTTACAGTGGCAACCTGACTAGCTGCAGGTTTGCATTAACTGTAGAAATTACAAAACATAATGCAAAATATGTCAACTGTGACATCTTCAAGCAGATCAGCAGGTCTACTCCACTACAGGTTTGCAGGTATGCAAAAAAAGCAACTTGATTTCCTGGTAAAGTTTAAAGACTGTGGTGTTGTCAAAACATTAGTGTTTGTTTGATTATCCCGGCATAGAAACTTTGACTAAAAGAAGTGACTATGGTTCAAGAATCGTTGGTTGTTTCTCTAATGGCAGATGTGGGGGATGTTCAAAAAACTGTTATCATTTTTGCAGTTCTGTGATCCACAAAGTCAGTGACAGCAGCTATGTTTCCCATCTTTAAATTACATGTAAGCCAACAGACCACTGTTCTTCCTATTCTGAGGAAGACCACCCGGAGCAGTTCTCATCAGAAGAAAAGTGAAACCTCCTCACTTAAGAGATTGCATGGGCCAGAGCCCATAAGCCCCATCAAGAGGGTCTGTGTGTTTAACCTCAGCCAGAGTAGGATGCAAGCACCGTATGATGTGAGGCTATTTACCGCTTCAGTGCTGGGGGGGGGGCTTTCTTCACATTTCAATAAGGCATGTCATTGAATAATAGTTAATAATGATTTGTTTTTGTTATGGAGAACTTAAAATGTTCTCCATGGAGATCTTAAAACATTGTGGTCGGTGGTATCAAACGGTTTTCTTTATAAACTTTGTTTTGAAAGCCATATATAGCATCAACAAGATGCAATCTATTTACTGCCCAATGTCAGTAGTAAGTTGGTGCATACACCTGCTAAACCTAATAACTAGTCATAACGTTGTCATAGAGAAACCATAATATTTAAATGTTCTATCTTCAATACTATTCAAATAATTTTGAATATGTAAAGGACACATCACACAAATATCGTACATGTGTAGTCAATCAAAGTTGCTAATGACAAAATTGCCAAGAAAAAGAAAAGGTTATAATTGTACTAAATGGTGATCAATGAAAACCTGCCAAGATTGTATCATGCAATCAATCCTCATGAATATACACAGACTCTTTTCCAAACAACCAATATAAATCTACAAACAATTCTTAAAGCTCAGTTACTAGTAAAACAATACTGATTCCTTCTTTCTCTATCGCAAAAGCAGTTTAATTCAGAAACAAGTAAAATTGTCAGCTACAGTCTTTAACGCAAGCACACCATCTGGTAGATGATGGTGGTCAGAATCATTAGATAAGAACTTAAAACATTTTATTCAAATGCCCCTCATGATGCGTTATACAACAGACTTAAGCATCCTATAGATTATGTAAGCACTAACATATATTTTTTCTCCTAAATACAAAAGAACCCTAATTTCCCCCAACCCACACAAGGAGGATACTCATCCAAATGTGCGTGGTGATTTATCACCCCATGCACCCCCCAACACAAGGACACACCAGTCAAAGAGAATCTACAAATCTGTCTTCTCATGAAAACCAGTTCAAAGGAACATCCATCCATCACCGTCGGTCATGAAGTTAAGCAAAATATTACAAGTGCACAACTGATGTTTCCCTAAGTCAATGCATAGACTAGCACTAAAATTAACTGGTCAGAAGCTATAAGGTACTGTGCAACATTATATTAGTCAGTGGCAGGATGTCTTTAACAGTCAAATAATAAAGTGAAAATCTAATTGTCAGTGAGTCAAAGCATAGCAGGCTAAACCAATTTGTCTCGATCAGCCTGTCAAGTTAGGCTTTCTTGAAGAGAAATCTACACACTGGACCTTCATCAACTATCTGAACCCCATAAATCAATAAATGCAATTCAATGATTGTGTGCATGTTAATTAAACAATTTAGGATTAGATGCATTCAAAATGAACTATGAAATGTACAACACAACCTGCCATACCAATAAAGCCAACTACATTGAACAGATTTCACACTACGCCCCAAATCTGTTTAAAAAAACATCACATACCTCCCGAGCTCGTCTCCAATCTCATAATAATCCTCCACATTCTCCTGGTTGAAAACAGTCATGGTGCTGCTGGGTGCTTCCTGCGCTCCGGGATTCCCAAATCAGCAGCCCATCTCTGTCAACCTCATGACAGTTTGCGGCGAGCCCCTCTCATATTCACGCTACAGAGAGAGATACACAAACAGAATTGGAAACGCCAAGTCCCAGTCGTGCGTAAATTTTCCGCGTCTCCAACGGCATAAAACCTCGCGCGTGCTTTTATGAGACCCAAACCTATAACGAACATCAATCTTTGTGTGTGCGCGCTCAAGCGGTTTAACCAGTGGGTCAAAACTAATAAACACTACAAGGGAGAAGGCAAGAGTGGTTTTGCGCAGATTTGTCGTGCATGAAAGCGAAGTGAACGAGCGACCGTCAACAGCGCTTGCTTGGCGTTGCCAAGAGAACGCTGCGCTGCGTTGTGTGTGCGTACGCGTGCGTGCGTGTATGTAAGGAACTGCACTTGATCATACGTAAGCCCGGTATTCACCACGGCAAACAAAACGACAAATACTAGATCACACTGAGGAAATGGTGTGTGAAACCTTGCTTAAAATTACAAATGGCTATAAAACACGCGTCTTTATGTTTTATATTATTTAAATATGATTACAGAACATGATCGTGCTTTCATTTCTCACGATTTAATAGTGTAGCATGATTTACCCGGAACATGTTCATTACTTCGATCAAAGCGAGTTAAAGTAGCTTACCTTTATATTTTCCTTGCTGTCAGCGTCCTGGTAGCAGGTAAGGTGCAGTGTTAAACGGTAATGCTGCATACCCTTCAAACGAGACATACAAGTGTTGTGTTGCAGGAAATGGGAGGATTGAAACAATGTAGTGGTGGTGCGGCTCTTTCTCCCTCTCTCTCTCTCCCTCCGGATAATAAGAGCGTGAGATCCGTCTGAGGGGGCGCTATGGAGCAATGTTTTTCATTTTAATTGTAGCTAACTAAACAAAATTGTAAAAATTCTTAAAATTATTTGTCACATACAGGATACAACCAGCAGTGTAATGTTGATCTGGTCAGCAAACTGTGCATGGAATAAACATCATAGAAAAAGTTATAAAATACAAAAACATAAATATGGTGAAAATAGAAATCTATAATGTACACATAATGACCTATATGTAATATTATATAAGTTGTGTATACATATCAATGCCATTTCAATACTTCAAACCATTATTTTTAAACACCTGCTGACCTGACAATGTAACACTCGCACCATCTACTGGTGAATGTACACATTGCAGTGCTGCCGAGCCTTTAAGACAGGCATTTTTATTCATAGCTGCTGTATTTTGCTACTTATATTGTCTGTCGATTTTTCTGTGTTTCCCCTACTTCTTTTAATGTAAAGCTGCTTTGAAATAATTACCAATTGTGAAAAGCGCTATATAAATAAACGTGAATTGAATTGAATTTTAGTAGACAGAACAGAGATTGTAAAAGTGAAACTCAAATCGACTTATCAGAACATATTATTACAGATATAAACTGAAATTCGTGTTTGTTTATTCTTGTTCAGTTGAGACACATTTTCCTCACAGTAAAAGCACAAAATGTTCATATTCAATTGAATTTAAATCTATAACGTTTTAAGAATTTTGTACAGGCAAATACATGATGATATTATTACAAAATACAAGTACCTAAGTATCAACTCAACTGTAGAAAAAATGTCCTAATATGTACCATTTAGGCACAGATATGTACCTTTGATGTAGGTACAAAAGTGTACTTTTAAAAAGGGTACCGCCCAGTGACAACTTTTGAACCTTCATGTACC
This sequence comes from Paramisgurnus dabryanus, assembly GCF_030506205.2. NCBI lineage: Eukaryota > Metazoa > Chordata > Actinopteri > Cypriniformes > Cobitidae > Paramisgurnus > Paramisgurnus dabryanus. The sequence continues at coordinate 9,658,384 of NC_133341.1, forward strand.
TTTTTTTTCTGAGAGTGCATGTCATTGCTGACAACTTATCATTAGCCACACTATCCATCTTTTATATGTTTTGACTTGTGTCTGCCTACAAGAATGTATGTGTTGACAAGCAAGTGGTTGAGTTTTAAATACCAATTATTAACAGCTCTGGTTTGATGTCATACATTGTGAATCCATCATCAGTCCCTGTCAGTAGGCTATAATTTGCTGTTTATGCTTCTCTTTATGGTCTGAAAGATAATAGAACTGAAAGATATGGATATAGACACTGTAACAATTTATTGACTATGTTCAATTGAATAGCCATATAATTAAACCCAGCAAACACCATAAGGTGGCAGTAGCTGGTCTATATTTTCTATTTCCATGATAGAACTGAAGGCATATTTATCGATGTAATGATACATTGACACAACTACAACTTGTTTATAAGGTGAGGTTGTTTGATGATAACAAATTAGCAAGCTACTCACTAAATGTCTAGTTTACATACTGTTTAAGATAGCAGGAAGTATACAGTTTCTACATTATGCAGTACGCGAGTATTCCTCAATGAACGTAACTTCATGTACTCTAGTGTTTGCGCCATCTTGTGTCTAAAATTGTAGTGGCAGATTGTTTGTCTGAAAGTGATACAAAGTTGTACGATTATTTTGCGTTTATTTAACCATTTATTATGGTTTATTTAATTTACATTTTACATGTATTAATTTTATTTTGTGTAATTTGAAAAAATTAAAATAATAAAAAATGTTTTTTTATGGAAGTTGTGCATTTTTCTAGTATGAATACTGAATCCAGAGGAGATTATTAGACGAATCATCTGGTCTTATGATACGATAAAATTCTGACAATCTCTTATGGATAATTGATTTGGAAGACATTGTATTCTATTATGACATCTGACTTTGTAATTTTAATAGTCAAATACAATTGCTAACAACATATATATATATATATATATATACATTTTGTGTCTCAAAATAAGTATTTTAGAAAAAAAATTTATATCTTTTAATTAAAACATTTATATTTATCATGAGAAACAACATTTTGTTCAGCTTACCCTATACTTTTGAACAGTACTGTATTTAAATAACAGACTGTGTGAGTGGAAGTAATGCATATTTAAAGACAGTAAATATTTCTCACAATAAATTGCATGATCAATGCCATTTCCTGATATCTCATGTCTGTAGCCAGACTGCTATTATGCCTGTGTTACATGGTCAAGTCAAGTGCTATTTGAGGCTGACAGAATGACATCCAGTACCTAAAGTGCTCTGCCATCCATCGTTTTGTTAACAGGCCAACCGGTGCTTATAAATTACTACTATTTTTGCAGCTGCTCGCACACGCCTACATGCATACACATACACAGGGTGAAATAGGACAAACACACACATAAGCCTCCATACCTGCACACTGTAGGTCCCTAAGGGAAATTTAGCTTCCCAATGTCTAAAATAACATACCGACAGGTTAATGATAAGTGTAAACACGTTTGCTTTAACTAACACACACAGCCAGCCGTCTCGCTTGTTAAATGTTACTGTATTCAAAATCTTTGTTTTCTTGCTACCCTGTCGAGGCCCTGGGCGTTTTTAAGCTGTATTTAACGTTTGCTCATCGTCTTAATATCTCCGCCACACAAACAGAGATGGAGGAAATCAGCCACACTACTCCAGCTTCAATACAAACCTTGGTTTATGCTTTATTATACGTTCCAAAGCACTCTCATGTGTGTGTTTATACATCATAATAATGAAAACAGCATTTGTTTTGTTCCTTTAGGTTTCCTTTACAATGTTCCAGATTATGGGTGTGGGGATGTGGAGGAAAGCCAGAAGTGAACTCATTCAAACTTTGACTGGGAACACATTTCTCAAGATGCTCAAGAGTTTAATCTCATTTGCACAGTCTTTATTCATCTCTTTGTGTTGGGTGAGGCTTTAATAAATATTAATTTCGTGGAAATGTCTTTATTAAAGAGATTTCAAGTTGGATTAATCATTTTAAATCCAGCACTTAACAATTACAAAAGTAAACACGTGAACAACAGGTGCTAAAATCTAATAATTTTTGTATTTTTTACATTCACATGCAGTGAGCTAAAATAAATAGGAGGAAATGATTTTTTGGCCCGTGGTGCAGAAGAAGCCAAAGCTTATTTTCCAAAGCTTCTTTTCCAGCAGATTGGCTCAGATAAAATGCTGGAGATGTAGGTGCCCAGCGGGGATGTGGAAAAATCAGAACACCTCCCATCCTTCTTCGTCCCTGCTTACATCCCCCATGGTGGTGTTCACGTCACGGGGTAATGTGCTCCTCAATACTTCTCATTATGTCCACTACACACGTCCACACACGGTGAGCCTCTGGGAAAATGTATCTGTGTATGTTGTATGTCTTACATTCAACATAAACACATTTCAAAATATTTTGAAAGGAAAGGCAAGTCTGTATTTTTAGTTTCATTCAAACCATGACTTCCCCAACACTTACTTCAGCAGTCCGGTCCAGAGCCACAAGCCTCCCAGAAACCACAAGCCCATGTTTTCTTCCCAAACCCGGATTAGTGAAGTCTGATCCCACAGCCACAGCTCAGCGAACACTGCTGGAGCACTCCTGTATCTAATTAACTTCATTCTGCCGCTGTCAGTGATTTCAGTGTGTGAGCGCAGCATCTGACCTTATAGGAACTGACACTGCTTTCATAAATTCAATGAATTACTTCACTGACCACAGCATTGCTAACAGAATTCTACTTGTTTTAGCATTCTGGCTGATGGATGGTGAATGTCAATACTATTTTTTTTGGTAAATAAAGAATTTAGATTCAAATTTGTTTGGTTAGTGTTTATTTTTAAAAGACAAATGGTTGTAGCAGAATCTACAGTAATGTTGTGGTTATGACAGCTGTGGTGTAGATTTAGCTGCCAATTAGTATTGAGGAATATGTGTGGCTACCACAAGTTGCGGTACAACAAGTTTTTTTTAAGTGAGTGCTATGGAAGTCTATGCAGAGCACACATTACGTCATTTGCAGGTCTCTATAGGCAACATCACATTTCTTGGAATAGACGTTTGAGCTCATATAAAAAGATTAAAGAAAGGTTTGGGCCATTAAATAATGCATCAAACCAAGACCTAAACGAGTCGGTGTAACCCGAAGGTCAAGAGGTTCTCTGTGAAAGCCATTTTGGTTTCTAAACACTTCCCTTGTGATTGTAAATGTTTCATTATTGCCATTATTATATATAGATACCACTAGATTTGCTTGGTGTGCTTTGGCGGAGTGTTCCAATCAAGGGGCCTATTATTTCATGAGGTTTATTTCACCACAATGAGTATATCAAAGAAAATAAGAGAGAGAGCAAATTAACAGAAGGTATTTAGCATCTCACAGTGACCTAAATTTGAGATCCAACCAATTTATGAACCCACAATACATAATTACGGTTTTTATAGCTGCATAAACTGTTACGTTGCCTTGTAATTTGATGGTTACACACATAGCAATTTGGAGACCTTAGCTATGCTTTGGCTTTGTTTGTTTGCATATTTGTGTAACAAGTTGCATGCTCCTGAAAATGCCAGTATGCAATTTTCACTGGGTGTATGTTTTTATGCATCTTAAAAGTCACACAGACGCATTACATATGTGGGATTAAGCAGTTGTACAGTAGAGCTGCTCTGTACAACTTTGTTATATAGAGCAAAGTTCATGGAAACTTTATGAAAAAGCAAAACTCCATCACTGTTAATGATGCCTATGTGCATTGTTAAGACAAATGTCAGTCTAATATGTTATTTAAAATTGTTTATCTCTTACTATTGGTAATCAAAACGTATTTGGTTAGTAACGGGTAAATAAATGTTTTCATAATGTTCATTATGAAATCGTCGCTTATTATGTCATCATTGCTTATTAAGACATCATTACTTTTTCTTTAATTAACGTTTGAAAACAGTAACATGAGAATAATGCCAGTGCATAAAGTTACAAATACAAAACAAATAAATTAAAATAAATGAATAATCATATACACCTGACAAGGACTACACAAAAAGCCAGAGACAAAAAAACATAAATAAAATTTAATGTCACATCAATTGCAAAATCAAACATTTTGCACTACAAATATAGAAAATAGTGATATTTTAGGAAATCTTCTACACATAGAAATTTTCATATTTTTTTGCTCATGATAATTAAGAAATCTTAGATTTTTTCTTATTTGTTATAAAGTAAAGAGACTTAATAAGTGAGCTTAATTCAATTTCAAAATGGGGACAGAATTGTAAACGTTTCCTTATGAATGAAGAATTCACCAAATAAAATTAAAAAATAACAACATATTCCAGGGGTCTTTTTATCACTATTATAATAAAAAGTATTTTAGACTGAAACATCAATACTTTTTATGATGTCATGACTCATAATGATGACATCACTGGTGTATTCAGTTAAAAAAAAGTTTCTAATCACTGGTCATGATGAAGTGAGATACTTCCATGATTTAGGGCCCTATTTTAACAATCTAAGCGCATTGTCTAAAGCGCACAGCGCAACGTCTAAATGGGCGTGTCCGAATCCACTTTTGCTAATTTAACGGCGGGAATAATGGTTTGTGCGCCGAGCGCATGGTCGAAAAGGGTTGGTCCTTTTTTTTTAATGAGTAATGGAAGTATTTTGGGCCTAACGTGCAATAAACCAGTGAGAGTCTCAGCTCTCATCCCCTTTAAAAGCAAGTTGCGCTGGCGCTATGTCTAATCCCTATTTAGATGACGGACTTTGTAAACTGAAAAACTAAGCGGAGGAAGAAGATCCCCAGTTTAAGATTAATGTTAAATAATTGTGTTGTTTTTCACAAATTGTTATTTTTTTATTAAAACCTTTAAAACCCGTTTTCTTTTAGTCATGGAAGTAAAAAAGTAGGCTTTTAATTGCTTTAAATGTATGGCTATCCAATGTCATCAAAAAATAATTTACAAGTATTTAAGAAAAGATTTGTACTCTAAAAATACTTAATTTGTAACAAACAGGAGATAAAGAATTTACAAACGGCTCTCCACACGTTTCTCAACATATTCACAGGTACAGAGTCATCATATACAATAAATCCGTGAGGTAGCATTTAAAAAAAAAAACATTTCAAAACAGATGCATTTGTTTAAAGCAAAGCATTTATTTACTTACCAGGCTGCAGTTGAAGCAGCTCTTTGTGCCTTCTAATGTCTCATAATTAGTCCTCATTTATGTCCAAGAGACTCAATAATAATCTGTTACATTCAATCCTTTAATCTTTTATATTTAAAAGCGTTTTTGTGCTGCTGCGCATTCATGTATGTGATAAGCAAACCCGCGTTGTCGTCCCGTTTATAAGCACATATCACTAATGCGCTCTTTAAATAACAAAAAACATATTGCGCGTAGTACAACGTGGTGCTAAACGTGAAAATGATCATTGCGCAGGGTGGAAACTAGCAAAAGACACTTGCGTCGTGCATTGTGCTGCATTGCGCAGGTGTAAGATAGAGCCCCAAGCCTTAAAGCAACACTAAAGAATTTTTGCTCCTTGCTCCCCCTACAGGTTGGAAGCGGAATTGTCTGTTCATTACCACTGTCGTAAATAATTTAGCCTACTGCAGCAAAGCTGGCTCTGATTGGATTGTAGGTCTGCCGTAAAGCAAGTTTTTGTAGTTTTCACTCGAACTACAGGACCGCGACCAGATGGTTGGAAACTTCTTTAGTGCGGTTTTGGCCGATAGAGGGCTGCAAAGCGAATATGAAAGTGCCGTTCACCCTGTTTCGAGTGGATGAACGACTGAAACTTTTTTGGAAATGTTATTTTAAGGTAAAAAAAACTCTTTGGTGTTGCTTCAAATATATTTGTGAATGATACTTTAAAACTGAAAATGGTACTGAAGATGCTTAAGTATGTTGAGTATCACAATATTACTTTTTATAATATTACTTAGAAATATTTTTTTAAAATTTTGACATCAGTTGACAACAGTTCAAAATGTGGTCAGATTCCATTAGGGTGTGCATACTCTGAGGTGTGGGAAAAGGATCAAACCATGTGTTTTCCCACCAAACTCTGACCCAAACCCTTGACACAAGGTCTTCATGTTGAACCCGTACTAAAACCATACTGCCACCTATAAGGCCTGTTTTGGCTGATCATTTTCCATGGTGGTCAGTTTTAATCCTTAGTCCTTAGTTATATTTAGATATATACTCATAATATCACAATGAAAATGAAGTCCACCAGGGCTTTTTGTACTCTCCAGTTTCACACGTGCACACGTGATTTCTCTTATTTCACCCAAGACAGCCTCTGACCTCTCATTAGGACTCTCTCTCTGTCTTTCACTTTGTCTCTCTTTCTCTCTCTCACTCACTCTCAAGCTCTGTCCCACCTTACTTATTACAAGGAAAATTTCCCAATTTATCTTGATCTAATCTTTATGTCAGGGATTGGGCCTCTTTAGGCCTAGAGCTATGAGCTGCTCTTTTTCTCAGCAAACCTTCTGTAATTCATCCAATTCTCCTGATCATCCATGGGCAGCTGGTCTTTCCCCCCAGTGGGATCACTATTCATGAACTTGTGCACTGTAATGGACTTTAAGCACAGGCTAATTGTTGTTCTAATTAAGGTCTCCTGTGTGTCCAGGTTACATGATTGTGCTCCTAAACTCTGGAGGAAGAAAAACATTGCACTAACTGCTCCAAGACATACAAACAACGTTTGTCAGAAAATGATGTATTAATCACAAAGGCATGTGTATACTTATGTCTTATCTTTCTCACACACATAAACCATACCACAAATCTACGCACAACTCAATAACCATAATATATATTCTTTATTTGTCTTATTATTTGTATTCGGCCCACATTGTGAAGCGACCTTGGGTTCTTGAAAGGCGCTATAAAAAATAAACATATTATTATTATTATTATTATTATATGCAATAAAACAAGAATTTTTTCAAACGTTCATGTTCATTTTATTTTCCAGTATTCATTTGACATATTTTTCCTTATGATCTTATATTTATAGCTTTTATAGCATTTTATAGCTTATGCAATATTACATGGGATGATGTTGAAGGATAGGCTACATTAAACTAATATACAGTAGTAGGCTAAATAAAACTTTAACTTTTTTTACATTTGTTTAATCAATTTCTGAATATTATAATTTAATACAACATAAATGTAATGCTGGAGATGAGAGAAGTTCTCCAGACTTCAAGTAAAAAGCATCATTAAATATCACACAGACCTGTTTTCATTTATTGAAAGCCAGAAGAGGGCGCTCGTCTTCAGTTTAACAACTGAGCTCAGAGTTTAACTTTGTTAGACAACCATACATCTTCTTACCTCATTGAGAAAAGCATATGGAAATATGTACGTTGTTTTTAATTTGTGTACATTATTTTTAAACAAATTAAAGAACATTAATAAATAATATACAAAAGCCAATAAAAATAACATTTACACACTTAATTAGTACTGAATTTGTTGCATGTGTTTGTTTATACTGTGGCTAAACCAAAACAACAAACAAGCATGTGTTTCTTCAATTTACATACTTTGGACTGTGACATCACAGGAAGAGAGTACAGATGTCGCAGTAAATAGCTTGAAGTCAGCTGGTGTGGTAGGGAGGGGGTTTTGATTCACACTCAAGGACAGAACTTCAAAGAGGTCCAAAGCCTAAAATATTATAATTGACACAGATATGCGAAGACAGCTGTTTATCTCAATTAAAGTGTCTGTTTTGGAGGTGTCAGTCAACTTACACTGAATGCAAGTCAATAATAATAATAAAGTAAAAGCTAAATGACTGGATGACAAACTATTAATTCAAACTTTATTTAGCTTTTTTTTATTTTAACAGCATTTATGACTTTCTTTACTTTCTGGATCAAGTAATTTCTCTTTTTTTTTGTTACAAAAATCAAACAAGGCATAATGTGTTTTGTGTATCCAGACTTTTTATGATTTTATTTATAATTTTTCAGAATAATTCCCCAAGTTCTCCTTATCTTAGTCTTTATTACGTTCCAGAAACACATCATAAAAGTCTCTTAACATCTCAGCTTTTCTAACGACACAATTTCCCTTCCTCACCATGGTAATATTTTCCCTGCACTTGACATATTAATGAGGCTTAGAGTCAGAACACAAACTTGTGTCTTTTTTGCCCCCTTTCACGCTCTCCTCTTGCTCCTTGCTCACTTTTTCCATGTCAAATCTTCATCAAAACGAATCACGTGTGAGCTGCTACTGACGCAACCAGCTAATTTCTTGCTATTTGTTTGTTTATTTCTTAGCCATTATCTGCATTCCTTACATAGCTCATATCTCCCCGCTTCAAGCTTCCTGTATGGAAACAATTTGATCATATGAGGTGATCTTTCATGCGATCTAGGTCCCCGGACCTAAGCATTTACTGTAAAGGCCTGCTTGCAGATGTCGAGTAGCCTTGATACTAAAGTCTAGACTGTATGATAATGATCTCTGTATGATCTCAGTGCAACCCTCTGAGTGGTGAGATGGTAGGGCTGTTACTTCACTTAAACTGTCTAGATGTCAAAATGTGAAATACAGCATGGGACTCAAGGAGTTAGACCATGATGTGGGATTGATCTCTTGGGAATTAACCACTTTACTTCAGTATGCATTCCAGCCATTTGAATTTCCTGTTTGGAAAAATAGCAATGAAGGTAAGGAAGAAAGAGAGAGAGAGAGAGGAGCTTGTAGGGACAGGTCCTGAACAGCAGCTAACACAGATATCACAGACAGACCAGCATGTTTTGCTGTCAGCTTGTCTTCCACATGGGGGCTTTGCACTGTCCATCCCCTCTTTGACCTCTCTCTGTTTCAGTGTCTCACAGGTGTGAAACATCAGACACAGAGGCAGTTTCACAACTGATTCACGACAGAACATCTCTATCTCTCTCTCTCTCTCTCTCTCTCTCTGTCAATCTTATTTCATTTCTATGCACCTCACTTTTATTTTGTCTACATTTTAAACGTTTTTTTTTGTATTGTCATATCTGTTATCTCTTTCTTAATTGTACTCCTCCTTTAAACTTCTCTATTGCATTTAGTACATTTTAGTTTATTTTTTCTGCAGCATATAGTGGAAAGTGGGGCTAGTGGTCATTGTCACACAGGGAAAAGCTGTATTAAAAAAATTGTAATAAAGTTTATTTTAGTAGTTCTTTCCACAGCTTATGGTAAATACCTATTAGTAAAGACATAGAGACAAAAGGAAAACCAAAAACTTAATAAACTCTCAGATAAAAGGTCTAAAAAGGTACAAAAGTTGTTGCTGGGGTGGTACCTTTACACTTTTGTACCTAAAAGGTAAATACTGGTTGCTCAAAGGTAAATACTGGTTGCTCAAAGGTACATCTATATATACAGTATATGTAACATATGGTGGCTCATGACTTCTTTTCTGAGGAGGCGAAATGCGAAACTCGTTAAAACATTATCATGTGTGTGGATCGCCATGTCAAAATATATGTTTGGTTCGTCATGTGAACCTATGTGCATTGCGCGTCTTGTCAAAATACCAACATGATCTCACGGAAAGTCCTATTATAGTCACAAAAATTTTTTATTAATTTATTTGTGTCCATGGCACGAATTTCAGTTTTTTGTGTCTAGAGCACAAATATCTTTTTCGTGTCAGTCGCACGAATTTTCATAAATAGTTTTTCGTGTCCGTTGCACAACCTTTTTATTGTGTCATTTTATTTATTGTTTTCTCTTTTTTTTTTACTATTTTTAAACCATTGTTGCTTGTGGTTGGCCTTAGATTTGGGGTTTGGGTTGGATGTACTTTAAAGCAACACTAAAGAACTCTGGCTCTTTGCTCCCCCTACAGGTTAGAAGCGTAATTGTTCATTACCACTGTCATAAATACTGAGGCATAGCTGGCTCTGATTGGATTGTAGGTCTGCCGTAAAGCAAGTTTTTGTAGTATTCACTCGGACTACAGGACCACTACCCGACGTTTGGAAACTTCTTTAGTGCGGTTTTGGTCGATAGAGGGCTGCAAAGCGAATGTGAAAGTGCTGTTCACCCTGTTTAGAGTGGATGAACGACTGAAACTGTTTTGGAAGCGTTATTTTAAGGTAAAAAAAACTCTTTGGTGTTGCTTTAATGTATTGGTTTCTACGTGTTTTTCTTGGTCAAAATACCAACATGATCTCACAAGAAGTCCTGTTATAGTCACAAAAAATTAGATTAATTTATTTGTGTCCACGACATGAAATTCAGCTTTTTTTGTGCCTTGAGCATGAATGTCTTTTTCGTATAAGTTGCATGAATTTCTGTTAAAGGGGACAGAGAATGAAAAACGCTTAGGTTACTCACGTAACCCCGGTTCCCTGAAATAACGGGAACGAAGCATTGCGTCAGTTAGCTGACGCTATGGGGGGAAACTCCTGTTTACTCCGTGACTGAAGCCTATTGGTTAACGTCTGTACAAAGTACAGACCAATGACGTTTGAACCCGCGCGCGGGAGGAACGCGTCCGTATATAAGCGCGGTTCAATCGTCAGGAGCTCATTATTATTCGACTGAAGCGTGCAGCCGAATAACACTCGCTGCGTAGACGTTTGTAGCACGGCAAGAGACGCAATGCTTCGTTCCCGTTATTTCAGGGAACCGGGGTTACGTGAGTAACCTAAGCGTTCCCTTTCAATACGGTTCACTTCGCATTGCGTCAGTTAGCTGACGCTATGGGGGAACGTAATCCCATCACGCCGTGCATACACAACATACTGAAGTGCCTTACTGGAGAGACACTGCGTGTGGCCCTATACCCGGCATATTCACAGCTTTAAAAGCAAATGTGTAAGCACCATATAAATTGTTGACGCGCACACGGTGGGGTTTTAAACGCACCGGGGGCACATAACATAGCACAAGACGGCGAGGTACCGAGCGCGCCGCGGCTGTGCGAGATAAGTAAATTCAGAGTCACTTTGGTGAGCTCGCTGAGCGCACCGTGGTGTACACATAAAACGCATGAGCGTGCATGATTGAGCCGAGAGAACCTGCGCTCGTAGGGCAGGGACGTCTAAGCTGTACAATCTGACAACGTAGACGGCGAAGACCAGCCGGCCGCGTAGCAGATATCAAATATAGATATAGATACCCCTGTAGACCAAGTTCATGAAGAAGCCAAACTCGCACAGAGTGGGCTCTATATAGAACATAGCTCATAGAGGGGCGTGAGCCAGTGCGATGGTTTCAACGATCCATCTAAATAACCACTGTTAGCAACAGACATACGTAGTGAGTGATCTGCGCAGCTCACGAACGGCCGATCTGACTATAATATGCGGCAGAACGGTTCGTAGCGTGGGATTATACAGATACCACAATAGTGTGAACCCAGGTGCACCCTCGAGCGCATCGGGATGCATATAGGTAGTATTATAGTGCACAGATCGGTGAGCTTTCCAAGCGCGCCGTAAATGTGTATTGACTATAAATTGCACGGGCACAGGTGAACACTTGAATACATCGTGAATGCATATAGATGAATCAGAGTGTTATAATGCACAGGCCGGCAAGATTCTCGAGCGCGCCGTCATGTGTTCTGATAATAAATTGTGCGCACACGGGTGAACTCTTCAGTGCACCGTGAATGCGTATAGATAAATCAGTGCACAGAACGCGCCGTGAATGTGTACAGATATGATTGATGAACGTAACGGTGGGCACCCAACGCACCGTGAACGTACACAGATGAACAACAATGTATGTGTCACAAAGCATAACACAGCTGTGTATACAGGTGAGCTTTCCCAAGCGCATCTTATTGTATACCAAAATGTTATAGCGTGTACATGTGAGCTTCTCTAAGCGCACGGTGGACGCATATAATTAAAAACCATATCGTGCATACAGGTGAGCTAATGGGCGCACCTTTAATGCAACAAACCTCAGTAGTGCGCGAAGCAGGGATGTCGAAGCTGTAAACTGACAACGTGGACGGCGGGGACCAGCCGGCCGTGTCACAATTGTCAAATGAGAAACCTCTAAGACCATGCCCATGCTCTAAGACAAGTGAGCATAATTGTCACGGGAGGTGATAACGTCAACGATCCATAAATAGCCTGTATTGACAGGTGCTCTAGTGAGTGATCTGTGACGCAGATGAACAGCTGATCGTCTGATGTACGTCAGACGTATGTGTCATACAGGACCTTGGACAGTTCCAGAGCGCTGTGCCTCGGGCACCGTCCGCATCTGAGAAATGACAGGCTTATGAATAAAGTGAATGGCCAGCCGTAAAAGCATGGTTCGCTGTTACCGCCGCCGTCCGCATCTGAGAGATGACAGGCTTGTGAATTAAATGAATGGTCGGTCGTAAAAGCGTGGTTCGCTGTTATCACGGCCACATAGATATAGGTAGGGGAGAGAGCCGCCGTGCCTCTGTAGTGAGGAGAAAAGTGTTCCACCGGCGATTCGCGGGGGGTTTTTGACTTTCAAATGTCACTAGACAGAATGGATCAGACTTTGCATAAGGACGCCTCGTGAAAGGGGTCCTAGCAGCTTGTGTCAATGTGTCATAAGGCACGTAATGTAGGTCGTGTCCCACGGATGCCATCTCCGCACGCCCATCGTAATGGGTTAATATTGGTAGTTAAGCATGAGATGCGTATCACTCTGATTGAACATAGCTTATAAAGCGATGCAATGAGTTTATAAAGGAGATGACTCGTCAGCTTGTTCAGGGGGCGAGATCTCAGTCTGGTTCGGTAAATAATGAAACCACCGTAGATTGCCCGACCGCATTATCACAATAACACGGTCGAGAGTGCTGCAGTGCTAAATCATCCTATTAATGTACCGTATTCACAGTACAAGGTGATTTATATGAGACAAACGGCGTTCCACGCGCCGAAGGCTGATTGCCGTCGTAAAGCGTGTTCAACCCACAGCAAATGCTGGGCTAGCTCGTAATGACAGCACTTCATGCAGCCGTGTGTAACTTAAGCAAGCTTCCCGGCCGTCAGCTCGGGGCGGGACCTTTGCTTAGTCAAACTGAAGTGGACTTATGAATAGAATGCCACGATATTCAGCTTTCTGAGGCTCGTTAGAGGGGTACGTGTGCCCGTCTTAAACGAGATGCCGCGCGCGTCTGACTGTGCGCGCGCTTTAAGCTTTGAAACTTATTGTGGCGGGTAGCAAGCTCACTTGAGGTTGATATTACCCTTAATATCTCCGAGTATTGGAGCGGAGGTGTGAGCGTCTTCGGATCCGCTAATATAAATCAGCTATATGGCCGAAAAACGTCATAAACCGCTTGGCTGTAAGCCTTTGAGTGGCCGTCCGGAGAGGGCGCGATTCAAACGCTTGGAGCCATGCAAAAGTCTGAGGCTGTCCTTCCTCTAGGAAGAGAGAATAACAGCCGTAAGACCGTGCTCGTTTGCGCCATCAGCATCGTAGTGGAGAAACTGAGGTGGGCTGCGAGCGAATTTGGCAGAAAGGTGTTAGAGACACCGTACAGTCGTGGGGTGTCAATACACAGTATATGGCCAAACCGGGGTTTTTTCGGCTAGCGTCGATAGAATTATGGACAGCGGGCCGTGTGTGCGTATTACTGATTGCTTGTCAGTAAGGCGATAAAGTGTTTAGAGACACCGTACAACCGTGGGTGTCAAAACACAGTATAGTAAGCACGGAAATTACTCTTTTTAGAGGAATTAAATACCGTTCGCCACTATAGTGAGGTCGCATAGCCGACAGTATTACACAGTATGTTTGGATAAACAGCACACAGAAAACATTTCAGGGCAGTCCAGCCGAGGCGCGACATAACCCCTTTTCTCCCAGACAGTTTCGTTCTCTGTTGATGCAGCTGTGCTGCGGAGACCAGAGCTCAGCCCTTCAGGTGCACAAGCCTCAGTAGTGACGGTGACCGAACGGCTCACGGAGCAGGGTAGTATGTCTAGGTGGTTTAATGTCAGACTGAACCCATCGCAGAGAGGAAGTCTGCCGTGAGGCCCGTGGTTTTGCCGTTTATTAAAAGGGCAGAAAAACCGGGTATATATATAAGAATGTACCAATATTCAGCGCACTGATATAGGACGGGACTGAATAAAGGGAGGTATTCGGGCCTCAGTATATTATAAACAAATTCGTTCTGCCTCTGATTCCGTCTAAACCAGAGAGAAATTACCAGGCAGACAAAGAATGAGCTATCTGAAGTGAGATCGGCTCAGGCCAGTAAAGCTCTATAATAAGTGTTTTAGCGCTCCAATAGAGGCGTGTCCGCCTTATCGAGCAGACGAATGAGATCGTGCCGCTCCAGGAGGGGAGGGGCATGAAGCTCTCTTATAATGAGTGTTCTTGGTGGTCCAATAGCGGCGAATCGGCCCTATCGAGCAGACGAATGAGATCGCGCCGCTCCAGGAGGGGAGGGGCATGAAGCTCTGTAATCGTTGAACACTGGACAGCTGCATTTAGAGGCAGCGAGCCGTAATACCGCGTGCTAGCTAAGCCGTTAAGAGACCTCACCACTGTGGGGAAAGGAGCGAGGGACTCCGCGAGCGTGGAGCACGAGTGGCTGTGCTATGACAGAGACAGGGGCAGACCGCCCGTGTTTGCTTGTCGTATGCATCTATCCAGGTCTACGGTTCCCCGCTTGTTCATCTCAACAAGAGAGGAACGGCAGAGGGGAGCAGCAACACAGACAGAACAGCCATGCGTTGTGACGGTATCACCCGATGCACTCGGGGGATTAATATATGTGCCAGAGATCTCGCCACTGAATGTGAGAGGAGCGAAGGGACTCTGTAAGCATCAACGGTTGCGGTGTGACAGAACACAGGGGGGGGTTAGTCCGTGTGTGCTTGTCTATGCATCCATCTAGTCTCATGGCTCGCCGTGTGTTCATCCCGGCGAGAGAGGAACAGCAGGGGGAGCACGAAACATGGATAAGACAACCAAAGCATAAGCGCGGTCCCGGCGTGGGAGGTGCCAGACCGGTAACGCGCTCGGAGGAAATTCATAGCAGAGAGGCTCACCGAGCCGCTGTGCTGGACGCTATTACAACAGCGCCTGCTCTTTTAGCTTATAGCTTTATATTAAAAATATTGATCTTACCGGGCGGCCGCAGGGGAGACCTCGTCAGGCGTGTGTCCGCTGCACAGGGCTCGTACCACGGCAAGCGAAGGCTATCTTCGGTTCTCGGCCGGAAAGCGGCAGGGGAAGACGCTAGACCTGGACTCTGCTATCTTCGGTTCTCAGCCGGAAAACGGCAGGGGAAGACGCTAGGCCTGGACTCCGCTGCAGGGCTTTTGTCAACGGCGAGGTAAGGCTTCTTCTTTTTCTTCGGAGCAGCGAGAGGTTCGCGCTGAAGGAGAAAATAATGAGCTCCTGACGATTGAACCGCGCTTATATAGGGACGCGTTCCTCCCGCGCGCGGGTTCAAACGTCATTGGTCTGTACTTTGTACAGACGTTAACCAATAGGCTTCAGTCACGGAGTAAACAGGAGTTTCCCCCCATAGCGTCAGCTAACTGACGCAATGCGAAGTGAACCGTATTGAAAGGGAACCATTTTTACCTTGTCTTTGTTGAATAATGGTAGTCTACCCACATTCACAAACATATAAAAAGTGCTAAACATGCTAAACATCTCAGTCTCATAGAATTTCCTCTTTTAGAAATGTCTGCCAGAAAACGGCCTTATCTGAAAAACTGATGCTTATGACATCACAGGCATCTAACTGCTCCTCCACTTGGCTACATTTTTTGAGTGGCAGCAAAGTCAGCCAATCAGTAATGAGATTGCAAGTTAAGCCAGTAGGGGGAGCCAAATAGGTGCAAAACCACTTGTTTAAAATCCACCACCCTAATAGAGCTATCTGAGAGAGGTTTTTAGGAAGCTTCTAAGGCATTACAGACCCAAACAAAAACATTTTTGCCTACATGTCACATCACAGAACAAGGATAAATACCCCGTTCAATCATTCTATGTCACCTTTAATAGTTTTACGTGTCCGTGGCACGACTTTCTTTTTGTGTCATTTTATGTAATGTTTTCTCTTTTTTTCCTATTTAATCAAGATGTCTACACTTTTATAAATAAAGGTACAAAAGTTGTCACTGGGATAGTTGGGGTGAGCGGGGCACAAACCAATACGGGGTTAATTGTAATGAAGCTACTTTACATACTTATACAGGGCCGGGCAATCTGTGCTTTTGGTCTTCTTCTCTTACTGTCAGAAGATGATCTACTGTGAATTTGTGAAAAGTTTTGATGTGTTTGGTGTTTGTATTGAACTGTTTTGGAGGCATAAAAGTACATTTCTTCATCTTATGTTTTTTTTATTTATTTCTGAGTTGGGTGCGTAAGTCACCAAATACAACCTTATATTATTTTAATCACTGTCTTGTTAGGTAAAACATAACACCATTTTGAAACATGTCAGCAACTCCTAGTAACTGATAGCTGGGATTGACATTTTTTACACAGTGGGGTTAGTTGTAACAGAGTGTTACAACTTAGCCTCCAGTGTACAATGATAATGGAAAATGGAAACAATGTAAATACTATTCATCAAAATGATACCTGTAAAAACAATATCTCACAATTATCATTTTTTGTCTTAATTGTGCAGCCATTTAAAAAAATCTATTTATATGCATTGATGCTTAATACAAGGATGGTTAAATGAAGGATCATGGATGGATGAATTTGTGAATATTTATCTATTATAGACAGATATATAAACAATATCCATATAAACAGAAGTTTATTGAATTATTTGTGTCTAAACTAAAATGTCTTCCAGGTCTTACAAAAAAACCTGTTTGTTACAATGAACCCCACCTATGGGGTAAGTTGTAATGTTTGCACTCCGGTGTAATTGTACGATAACAGTACATCCCACAAACAAACTTTAAGTGTTGAACTGTAGCAGAAATTTGTGTGTTGATTGTGTAATTAATTATTAATTGTTTGAATGATAGAGCCAAAGTAAAAAGTGTTAGGTTGTCCCCCGCTCTTCCCTACCCTTTCAAAAAGATACACCTTTATACCCAAAGAGTGCATATTAGTACTTTAAAGGTACATATTGGTAGTTTAAAGATACATATTTGCACCTAAATGGTACATTTTAGTACCACTTTAAAAGGATACTGCCCCAGTGACAACTTTGTACCTTTATTTTTGACAGTGTAAAAATGTAACAGAAAGTGATTTTAACCCCAACCCCAAGCGACAATGGTAAGAAAACAATGAGAAAACAATACATAAAATGACACGAAAAAGACATTCGTGCTCAAGGCACAAAAAAAGCTGATTTTCGTGCCATGGACACCAATAAATTAATCAAATTTTTTGTGGGAAATACATCCCTGCTACAGGAAATCCATAAGAGTTTATAATAAAAGAGACGCTGGCGTTTACTAGATACTCGCTTAATTTTATGTGTAATCAAAGTTTAGTTTTAAGTAAGTGACGTGTCTCTTTTATCATAAACCCTTTCGATAACACGTATTGCACGCAATGCACGTAGGTTACCAAACTCATATTTTGACATGATGAGCCACACATACAACACCACAAACACATATTTTGCTTTCTTGCCTCCTCAAAAAAAGGATTTCAACATAATGTTAAAAAAACCCTTTATCTTTCAGACCTTTAAGGCTGGAGATGTTTAATTGTTGTATTACAGTGAAATCTTAAAGTTATGCGGCTATTAAAATGTTCTCACGCTGAGAAATATTCACTGGAGGAAAAAAATGTGACAACTAGCCCCTTTTCCCCCAGAACTACTGGTCTGCCCAGGGAGTAACTAAACTGTGCCACCATCTGCATCTGGTCATCAAGCATTTCTTGTATTGCACCTTAATGCACACAGACCTCGTGGTCTGTCAGGCTGACAAATGTGGGCTTTAGTGAGTACAGCATGGGGAAACACTGCTGTTCCCTCAGAACCACATTCATGTCAAGCGGCCAAGCAGTAAAAGGATTTTGTAAGGGTTTGGGGACAGAAAAATTAAACATAACTACTTATCTGTTTATGTTGCTTATATAGTATAAAATGATGACAATATAACAAGACAGTAATTTGACAAGTTTGATTTAAACTTTGTTTTTTTTATCAGTATGTATTGGTTCAGAGTAGCTATGCATGCAGCAGTAATGTTTTTAAAAAAGGACTTTTCAGAACAAGGTTTTATCAGATTAAAATGTAAATATTTCTGTTGAGGTTGCACATCCTAAATACAACTAAAATTATACTGAGGCTGTCACAACGTCTTAAAAGAAGGTAAATTTGAAGGCCTTTGAAAGACATGTTTTGTTAAGACATACAATAGCGTTCTATTTCAAAGTATTTTCAAAGCATGCAGGTCTTTTACTTTAGCTAAGAAGAATACATTACAAAGAGTGACTGTTGTTTGGACAATAGCAAATTTGTAAGAGTTCAGTAAACATTTGTTTAGTCTCTGTTGTTTCATTGTGCCATAACATGACACAGGCAGCTCACAAGACCTTCAGATGGATCTAGTTGTTAAACAACTGGATCCATGACAAATGCTTGGTTGTTTCCACCCATGGCTGAAATAAATATGGACAACCCCAACTGCTTGGTTTAAATTAGCATAGAGGTTTATTTTAACCCAATGGTTAGGTTTTCCATATATGAGCCAACCATGTATGAGTTAATGTTTGTGAATGGGTTTCTGTTGATACTTGAGTTCAGTGCAGAAGTTTTTGTAAACTTATGATTAAGATAAGCCACTGTAATTAGGCAAAATCAACTAACAGACTCAGATTTCTTCAAAACAAAGAGACATTCACAAGACATTCAAAAAGACATTGTGCTGGTTCAGAAATGGTAATGTTGATAATAAAACACTGTTCAATGGATCAAAACATGCGCTGACCTAAAACTGAATCTAGATAGAAAGAAAAAAATCCTTCCCATGGGCCTGAATTCAAGCTTAATTATATATAACTACAAGCACTGGACATACAGTGAGTAAGCCACTAAATGAAGGCTGACTGTGCTTCTGTTAAGTCCCTCTTTTCCTCGAACAGCAGTAATCCCTCAGAATGAGTCCTCCTGTATTGCCTGACAGATTTGACTACTGTGTCAAATAAATAGAGCCTGATGGAAATAATAGCTACGTATTTTCACTAAGCTATTCATCCTAACATGCTTGTCAAGACGATGTGACATAGGGCCCTATTTTAACAATCTAAGCGCATTGTCTAAAGCGCACAGCGCAACGTCTAAATGGGCATGTCCGAATCCACCTTTGCTAATTTAAGGACGGGAAAAATGGTTTGTGCGCCGAGCGCATGGTAGAGAAGGGTTGGTCCTTTTTTTTAAATGAGTAATGAGAGTATTTTGGGCGTAACGTGCAATAATCCAATGAGAGTCTCAGCTCTCATCCCCTTTAAAAGTAAATTGCGCTGGCGCTATGTTTAATCCCTATTTAGATGACGGACTTTGTAAACTGAAAAACTAAGCGGAGGAAGAAGACCCCAGTTTAAGATTAATGTTAAATAATTGTGTTGTTTTTTACTTGTGTTGAAATTGTTATTTTTTATTAAAACCTTTAAAACCCGTTTTCTTTTAGTCATGGAAGTAAAAAAGCAGGCTTTTAATTGCTTTAAATTTATGGCTATCCAATATCATCAAAAAATAATTTACAAGTATATTTAAGAAAAGGTTTCTACTTTTAAAGAATTTACAAACGGCTCTCTGCACATTTCAGCACTTGGACAGAATCAGTTTTTTAAGCATTACTTAAAAATGTTTCTCATCTCACCATATCCACAGGTACAGAGTCATCATATACAATACATCCGTGAGGTAGCATTTAAAAACATTTAAACACAGATGCATTTGTTTAAAGCAAAGCATTTATTTATTTACCAGGCTGCAGGTGAAGCAGCTCTTTGTGCCTTTTAACGTCTCATAATCGGTCCTCATTTATGTCCAAGATACTCAATAATAATCTTTTACATTTAATCCTTAAATCTTTCATATTTAAAAGCGTTTTTGTGCTGCTGCACATTTATGTATGTGATAAGCAAACCCGCGTTGTCGTTCCATTTATAGGCGCATATTACTAATGCGCTCTTTAAATAACAAAAAAACATATTGCGCCATTGATTTTAGACTTAAGACAAGGTTTTTGTTGGTCAATGGCGTAGTCAGTTGCCTCAAAATAGCAACACGCCAACAATGCACCTGAACACACCTCATTTCAGACCAGAACGCCCATGGGCGCAAAAGGCGGTGCAAATGCTTTTGCTATTTAAACAACGTGGCGCTAAACGTGAAAATGATCATTGCACAGGGTAGAAACTAGCAAAAGAGACTTGCGTCGCGCATTGCGCCGGGTGTAAGATAGAGCCCATAACCTTAAATGCTATGTCTATTACAGATAATTACAAAGATTTGATGAGTTTATACATTTAATAAATGAGGGAGGTGCAATAAACTATACATACAGTGGGGGTCAAAGTCTCAATTTGTGAAATTGTTACTATTTTATATTTATTCAATATTTTATGTTCTTATCTCAACTTAGACATATTAATACCACCCATATATTTTTTCAATGCGTGCACTTAATCTTTGCACAGCGCGTCGTGAATGTGTTAGCATTTAGCCTAGCCGCATTCATTCCTTAGAATCCAAACAAGGATGAATTTAGAAAATATGGAAAACATGGAAGTGTCTTCTAAATTCATCCCTGTTTGGATCCTAAGGAATGAATGGGGCTAGGCTAAGAACGGTGGTGTTTTCCTTTAAAAAAATGTTTATTCAACTTACATTCGTGAAACTAAAGTGAAATAATATGAAGTTGAAAACATTTTTTAAGTGTTACCAAATAATAAGTAATTTTTTTAAGATGATCCAACTTTTCACTTTTTACATTGCAGGGCAAACCTTGTTTTAACTATTTTAGTATCTCTGTACTTTAGTACAAGCAATCTGACCATTTTTTACAATCTGATCTTATAAGCATGTTTATGTTGGTTTTGTCTCCTTAGCAACTTTTAAAAGTGAATCAAGGGTCACCTTTAAAATGAAAAGAGACATGTTCAATTTCATTTAACATTTTTATATACATTCAATTAAATGTGCACTCAAACACTAAACAAGCCAATGGAACATAGACTAAATGTAGCACACATCCTCAGAAGTTACATTAACAAGCCCTTAAGCATCTTCTGAACATAGATCACTAATCAGGTGTCAGTTTGATTTTTTAAGTGATTTTGTGACTGCATGCTCTACAGTCTTTTGGGGTTTTCCCCTTTCAAATATGGCAAAGCTTACACACATCAAACCCTGCTATTATTGCAGATTGAATAACTTTAGGGCACAGTAACATGTATGAGTACAGTAAAACAATTACAGGTATGTGGGTATTACGCCACACACCATCTTAGTTTTTTGACCTAATGACATTTTTCTAAAAGGAGTAAAAAAGTGAAAAGAAGCCAATAATTTACTGAACATTAATACCCATTTTTGCTTTGGCTCAGTCATTCAAAAGTATTTGATTCAGACTAATCATATTTTACACAGGCAACTCAAATTCAGAATACAAACGGTTTTCCCTCACAAATGTTTGGTGGGCTTCAAACACGCAACTGATTATTCAGTGCCATTATAAGGCTAGGAAGAGCCAGGATATTATTTTCATTTTGGGTGAACTGTTCCTTTAATTGTTTGGATGGTTTCAAACAGAAACCACAGAGAGCAGGTAAATGATGTTAAAGTTTGTAGGTCTTTATTTAAAATAGCAGTTGGTAGCTTGGAATAAAAAAGTGCCCTATAGCAAGTGTAAACATATGCAACAAAACAAACACAAAAAGTTGAAGAATGAAGAATCACATTTATATATAATTGACTCAAGTAAATGGAAAAAAATTCTACAATTTTACTTTACTGACTGAGCTTGAATGAATCTTACCATGTTTAATGTCGTCACAAGGTTGTTTACTAAAACTGTACAAAATGCCTAGATTTGTGACACATAGCTTCCAGTGAAGACTTCTGAATGAATCAGACAGAACACAATAGGATGAGTAATGAGTCCTTTATGCCAAAACTGTGTTATATGCCAGGCTAGAAGTTGGCACATTTTTAAGTCAATCCCCCAAGGCTTTTTCAAAACAGTTGCCCGCTAGCATTTTTGATGATTTTCACAAAGGTTTCACAACATGCCTTGCAGGAAACCTTACTACTGTAAATATATAAAATACAATATATTTAAAATGAAAGAACAAACCCTCTTTTAAACAAACAATCAAACAAACAAAATGGAAAAAAGTTTATTCATATCTTCATTTTTCTTTATTTTTTATAACCTCTCAAATATGGCTAGGTTTCTTCAAAAATACCAAATATTGAGCAAAAAGCTGAAATAATAGCATTTTTTGTAGAAGATCAAAACACACAGGGGTTGTTTCCTGGACAGGGATTAGTTTAAGGACTAGGCTTTAGTTTAATTATGAAATACATTTTTTTTAACAAACATGCCTTACTTAAAACATTACTTGTGTGCATTTTGAGGCAAAACAAAGATCACTGATGTATTTTAAGATATGCCAGTGGAAGTTGTTTTCAGTTTGGACAGCTCTTACATTTATTTTAGTCTAGGACTAGCAGAGGTGTAAAAAGTACTCGAAAATTTTACTCAAGTGAAAGTACAAGTACTGAGTGTAAATTTTACTCAATTAAAAGTAAAAGTATCTGGCCAGAATTATACTTGAGTAAAAGTAAAAAGTACCACATTCAAATTGTACTTGAGTATTAAAAAAGTAAAAGTAACCGGAAAAAGGAAAACGAGAGATTCATGTTGTGAATGAACCACATACAAGATTTTATCCTTTACAACTGTTTGTATTTAATTGTATTTCATTATCAAACTATAAGACTACATAATTTCCAACATGATCTCACAAAGTTCAGTGGTATAGTCACAGAATTTTTTGCTCATTTATCTGTGTCATTGTCACCGATCTCCGCATTTTTCCATGTCTGTACCACGGACTTTCTTTTACGTGTCAGGTTCAGGTATTGATTACTCAATTGTTTTTCCTATTTTTAAACCATTTTCGTGTGGGTTTTGGTTAGATTTGGGCTTTGGGTTAGGATGTCAGGTTACACTTTATTTTGATAGTCCACTTTAGACATTCTACTAACTATAAATAACTTTGCAACTACATGTCAACTAACTTTCAATAATTTGCAACTATACGTCAACTAACTGTCATTAGTGTATTAGTAGAGTGTAAGGGTTGGGGTTAGGGAGGAGGTTTGGGTTAGTGGAATAAGTTGACATGCACCTGCAAAGATACTTATAGACAGTTGAATGTCTGTTGAGATATCATCACAATAAAGTGTTAGTAGATATTAAGCCGACAGTCTACTAATTCTCTAAAGATTGGTAGTTGATAAGTAGTTTCAAAGTTACTTGTAGTTAGTAAAATATCTATAGTGGACTATCGAAATAAAGTGTTACCGGATGTCACTTTAACTTTTGGTTTATACTATTTTTTCCATACTTTTAAACAATTGTCGCCTGACGTTAGGGTTAGGAGTTGGGTTTGGATGTCATTTTATGTTACAGAAAGTCGTTCTAACCCCAAACCCACGGGAAAATGGTAAGAAAATAGGAAAAACAATTGAGTAACCAATACGTGAAACTGACACGGAAAAGAAAGTCTGTGGTACAGACACAGAAAAATGCGGAGATCCGTGACAATGAATTTTAGTATGCGACATGCTACTCAAAATTGTAAAACCTCAAACTTAACTTAAATTTCAAGCTCTATCCAGCCTCTCACAGGAAGCCGATGCAGGATAAGGTGTATTAGACCTTGTTCACACTGTAAGTCCAAATCCGATTTTGGTGCATATCCCATAGGAATACAATCACATTTAGAACGGTGAACGGCACGTGAAATCTGTTTTTCTAATCAGTTTCAGGCTACATCCAGGGTGGTTTGAAATCCATTTCAGTCTTACCGTCCTGATCGCATTTGTGTAGCTTTTCTGTTACGTCATGCTGTCACGTCACATAAAACACATCAGACGTCGAGGCAGATTGTCATGCCAGCGCGACGTCATTGCCATAGAAACAGTGCAGATAATCCGGAAAACGTATACAGGATGCACAGATCGGATCTGAACCTTTGTGAAACACAATGTGGACAGTGAGTCTGTCAAATTAGATATGCACCAAAATTTGGACTGACAGTGTGAATAAGGTATTAGTCTTGATAGAGAGGCTGCAAACAGCAGGAAACGTGTCACACTTCATGTGTTGTCGGTTTCGAAGAAGCAAAAAATCTTCATCATTAGTTGAACTGTTGGCCAATTCCTCAGTGTGGTCCAAAGGCTCCAGAATAAATAACATTTCAATTAAACTGATCATCAGCGCAATTCAATTGGTTTGACAGAGCAAGCAAAAATAGATCTCTAAAATAGAAGTACTTTTTGACTGTAAATAAAATTGTAAGGAGTAAAAAGTACTTTTTTTCTTTAAAAAATGTAATTAAGTAAAAGTAAAAGTACTGATTTTTAATTGTACTCAAGTAAAGTAAAAATACCCAAAATTAATACTTAAGTACAGTAATCAAGTAAAATTACTCAAGTACTTTACACCTCTGAGGACTAGTCTAATCCCTGTCCGGGATACCGCCCCAACAAGTTTTAATTTGTGCAATAAGATTTTTATAAATTGGGTAAGCCCAGTGAATAATAGCGGAATCTTAGATTACGTAAAAACACGTCAGGGAAGCGTCATTGGCAGGAAAATATTTTCTCTTAATTGACAAGATAAGTTGTCAATGTCTGTGAAAGAGTTAAAAGATTTTTAAAGATGGCACCTCCAAACAAGGCCGTAACCACACCATGAACAATTTGGGGAGGGGGTACCAAAACATTCAGGACTATATTTATTTATATTAAAAGCATCAAATATTGGGCGGGGGGGGGGGGGGTCAATTTGGCCATTTTGATTATTAACATTATTAACCCTGTCTTTAAAAACTTTTTGCCACTGTGGATGTGGGTTAGTATATTGCTGTATGTAAAAAAATGTGTCTCCACTGGTGGTTGTACAGTAAATCTAGACTTTATATGGTACAATAAATCTAAAAGCCTTAATGAACTCATGATTCATGTTGTCTGCCATTGTTGTGTTTGGTTTTATATGCATGCCTAGACTGAATACTTAACATGCATACATATGATGTCACCATTTTCACTGATTCCTGTTTTTGTAGTTTACACAAAAACAATAAGAGTGTGGTTTTATAAACTTGAACTTTCAAACCCGGTCTCAAAATGTGCATTTTCATTCATTCATAAAACGTCGAATGAACAGCCAAAACACATGTTGCTGTGTTAACAACCCCTTACTGATACTGTAATAGAAGTGATGAAGCTCTTAAAGACTTCTGTTGACTTTGTAGTTCTCATTGTTGCATGAACAATGCTCTTTATTATCATATTGAAGTGAAGAGCTATGGTCAACCCTGTTACATGATTCTGGCGTAGCCTACCCAGAATTCCCATTTTGGACACAAGCATTCAGAACACAACATAATGCCGGTCAGCCGATATGTTTTTATAGCATGGTTAATAAAGCAGCAGAAGTGTCTACAAAGCACAGTAGTGTGTATGGATGTTTTTGGCCTGCTGGGTCCATACTGTATAGCCTTTTTTACATTGAATTGGCTCACCCTCTCCCAGTGAGCCAAATCATATTTAGTTATAAACCAGGTTCGCCTCAATCCATTTCCAGTTAGCTCAGGATGTTGCCGTTTGGTGTGAGAAGCACACGATCTCGGCTCTCCTGTGTGGTCATGCCAGAAAACGTGCTAGCGAGGATGCAGGACAAATGGGCCATTAAAGCATGTTGAAAGAATCTTATTGTACTGCTGTTACTTTTCTCAGGCACTCACTAGGCACCCACAGCTCAGAGGCAATTGTGTTGTTTGTAAACAAAATGTATCTTTAATTTATCCTGTGTGTATGTGTGTATGGATATGTGTCAGAGAGTGTGAGGGAAAGAAATGGTGTGACTACTCCAACTGCTTTCAGTTATACCAAACCAGTTCCAGATTTCTTAGACAACAAAATGTTAATAGTTGTAATGCGTCATGTGATCAGTCTTTCGCTCTCTTGAGCCCATTCTCTTTGCATTTACAGTAAAATCACGCACACTTTTAAATGCAAGTCAGAACCCATGACGTCGCTCATCTACACATACTGAGCATCTATCGGCTTTAATACAGAGCAAATTCTTACCCGCACTTGGAGACGCTGTAATTCAAAACAAAACAGTCTGGATAAAAGTTTTTCACTTAATGTTCTGGCATGCGATTAAAAGTCTTGGACGGCAGTGATGCGGGTGTACGATTCATATGAAACATAAGGGAAAATGAATTAGGAACAGATGGAAAAGTGCAGAGGACCAAATCACAATTCATAAACATCTGGGTTAAAAATTACATTTGGGAAGTTCTCTGGTGGTGTGTCAGGGTAAATTGTTTGGTCGAAGTCATAAACAGTGGCAGCAAATGGAAGTTACAATTACCGTAGTACCATATTGTGAGCAAAAGGTTTAATAAGCTCATATCAAATATACAGTATTGTGGCAGATAAGTGACTCATTAAAGTGACAATACAAAAAGTGGCTGTATTGAAAGAACTTAATGAATTTCATTAATTCTAATAATCTGTATTATATACATAAAAACACATTAATTTGACAACTCAATGTATAATTGAATAATATGGATTATTGTTTATATGTTCTTCCCTGTAATGTATCTGCAACACATGTCTTTTATTGTGTTTCTGGACATCTAACAGCATATAAACTCGTCTGAAGTCAGGTGTGCACATATATTCACTAAAGAATAATTCACATCATCATAATCACAATGCAGTTTTCACATGAACGCTGCCAGACAGGCAGTTTGAGGTTCAGTGAAATCTTACCTGTAACAGAATATCCCTCCAAATCTCTGCTTCCCTATAAACAACAAAGCCCATGACACACAGAAAACCAAGTAATGCCTGGTTTGCACTGGTTATATGAACCATTAATAGGATCATGGGATCATGGTTAGATTTTTTGGTAACACACAAACTGATATATTTATACCTTGAATACTTTGTAAATTGCCTTAGATAAAACTATGTCAAATTCACAAATGTAAAAATACAACTTTACATGCATGCATATGCACCACAGAACAGTTTTCTTTTCACCTAATGTGCATACCAGAACAGATCTGACTGCAGAATCGAATGAAACGTGAGCTTAAATAAAGCAATGCAAAAAATAATGATACATATATATTTATACAAGCAATGAATGGGATCATTTAACTCACAATCCTGTGTATTCAGTTCCTCAAAGAGCACTATTACCAGATTAAGTTTACAGACAGCTTAAGGCAAGCTCGATCTCCCGGCATGTCATGCTTCTCTGTTGTGGGCTGTCGGCAGTTAGAGGCGAAGTGCACATGTTGGTGTTTATTTCCATTCTGTCATGTGTATGAATCTGATTACAGGTCACTAAGTCAATATTTAGCTTTTGCGGACAGATTGCAGGCGGTCAGTATATTTTTCTTCTCGCCACTTCTTCCAACATCTGCTGCCAGAGGCGTGTGTGTAAAAATCAAACGTACGCCACTGTGACAAATATAAAGACAAACAAACAAGTTGAGAGAGGCCATGTAAAACAGGGTGGTTTTGCCTCAGTTGTCTTTTTTTCAAAATGTGACGCATTGCAAAGTGTCGAATAGTAAATGTTAGCTTTTATGAATAATATTGCATTGCTAAAACCAAATGTGAAATCTGCTGTTTTTCAAATTCTCTAAACTTCTCTAAAGCATTAAAGCATCCAAATAAATTCACATAAACACACTTTTCCATATTTTTTTGGTGTTGATATTAAAATATACATGTCAAATAATAAAGCAGGCTATTATTTTATTAATTAGATGGTGGAAGGTAGACATTGCATTATATGAGAATAGAGAAAAGTCCGCTCTTATGAGTTTGCTATTAAAATAATAGCATTTTTAAGGATTAATATAGATAGTAAACAGTTTTTCTTTGTAAAAAACACGCACCAATGAATCACTCACAGTAAGACTAAACAGGTAATTTAAATATTTTGATGAACTACAAGATACGTACACCGTAAAAAAATCCAACTTCAAAATTGTTCTTTCAACAAAGATAATTAAGTAAATTGAACAAAGATTTTTTTGTTGAAGGGGTTCAATTTATTAATGTGTGTTTTCTGAATGAAATAAGCATAATCATCTAGCTAACAAATATTATTTTGTTGACTGGACTCGTTTACCCAACTCACCAAACTGAGTTATCTGAACAAACAATAATAAAAAAAAACATGGTCTGAATGGTTCCCAGCATGCAACATGTTCACTTCTTTGGTTAATACTAAAAGATGACTGTTTTAATGTTTGCTGTCTTTATTTATGTTGATATAATGTTTATGTTAGTTATATAAAGTCAGACCAAAACTTTGTTTTAGGAGACCTTTCTGTGCGGTAAGCTGAACTGGATACTAAATTGCCCTTTACCCAGCTTGTTTGTGGATAACTTTATGGATAGATGCTGGAATGGTGTTGGTACAGTTGTAATCTTAGTTGAGAGGACTTAAGTCACTACTTTGTACTAACCTTAAGTTGGCATTACTCAGTAAATTTAGTTAGCTAAACTACATCACCTTCTTATTAGTCTGATAAACATAAATATTTATGTTGTAACTTGTGATATTAACACAATTGTTTAAGTTGGGTGGACTTTGGTCCTTGTTAGTTAAGTTTACTAAAAAATATGTGTGCGATAGGTTGACTTAAAATTTTAAGTTTACTCAACTTTTTTACAGTGTAAAAGTTGCTTTTTATTAGAGCTGGGCATAGATTAATCTAGATTAATCTCATTCAAAATAAAAGTAATTTTTTGCATAACATATGAGTTTGTGCTGTGTGTAATTATTATGTATATATAAATACACACACATTCAGGTATGTATTTAAGAAACATTTACATGTGTATATATATTTATATATTTATATTTTATATACATAAAAAAATGATATTTAAATAAAACATTTCTTAAATGTATTTATATGTATGTGTGTGTGTTTAAATATACACACAAATGAGATTAATCTAGATTAATCTATGCCCAGCCCTTCTTTTTATTTTTATTTTTTTATTGAATGACACTCAAGGTTTGCTATACAGTATATACAAATTGGTCAGATTTATATTAATACACTTATTCAGTAGTGACACTTCACATTTACAGTCTGTCAAGTTCACACTTTACTGTATCTCTAAATAAATGTTACAAAGTCAAAGTTGAGTTGGAGAAAGTTGTTCTTAAGAAATTTTTAAATATATACAATGAAAACAGAATTATCGAAAGGCGTGATGCTATTTTATTGCTTTAAGTAGCCTAATGTTATGAAAGTACATTACAGAATGAACAGCGCGTGACCCTATTATTTTAATGATGAGTGTTGCTTTTGCCTTGCAATTGCATGTTTCTGTGATGAGAATCATGTGATATCTAAATATAAGGTAAATATATAACGTGAACTTCTGTGCATGTGTGCACAAGCAATTTTTGCATCCGATTGAGAAAATACAACGATTCACGCATTTACCTGTCTACTGATGATAAGATCATAGATCGGACTACACCAACCTATTCAATACGTTAGAAATTTGCATCCGATCGACCTCAATCGTATTGATTAATGTGTTTACATGAAGGCTTTATAATCTGATTGAGCCATCATTACGATTACAAACGGATTATTTGGTTGCATGTAAACGTAGCTATTGTTGAACAGAAGAACAAGCCAACCCAAAAAATTGGTTCCGAAAAAGCCTGAGCTGCACATATCTTGGAAAACAGGCACTAAGGACCGTTCCTGTATAACACATCATAGTTAAACTGTGCACTGGTTTACATTCTGGCCCTCTGGCTGAGAGGATTTAAGATTTATTAAAAATACAGAGGAGTGTTTTTCTTTCAGTCATGACTCTATTTTCAGGGGTTGCACTGTGCAGACCACACACGCTCTGACCTATAGACATGAATACACACGTGTGCACACTAGAGAAAAACATACACGCAAATTAAAATGAAATGTATTTGTTTTTTTTTTCTCTTGCTTTTTCACAGGATTATCATTTCATTGGGTTCAGTAATGGTGTCTTACAAAGTGAGCTAATAAAATTGCAGAGTTTAAGAATCAAAGCTTTATTAGTATTCACACCACAGATTTATATATCGTGTTTTGGATCACAGCACTTTAAAAACAAAAATACAAATGAATGAATCGTTCGAAAGCATTTGTTACAATATTTAGCAAATCAAAAAACGAAGGAGGCCTTCTTTTTCATGCAGGTGACCTGTTCCAAAAACATGAAGAATAACACATGTAAATGAAGTAATGTATATTCAACCTCCGTAAAAGGTTTCTCAAAGACCTACTGTAAGCCTTCAACTGCTTGCTGCGTGATAGGTGAACAACATGCAGGAAATAAATTCAGCTCCCACCCCCAACGCTATTTAACTTAGACTCACACTCACATCTGGAATTCATTGGGAAGCATGAAAAAATGGAAAAAATTAGATTGAGGACAGACTGTAGGTTATAGCAAAGAGTTCGGTCCCCTGCCTTACATTTCCTCCGATCCTGAGATATTCTCGTGCACTGAAAGCACTCCTGGAGGTTTGTTTGCTTTTTGACAATTTTGGAATAATGGGGGCATTTTAGGCGGGAAACAAATAAGACATTAAACGCACATTCCTGCTCTAAAATTGGAATTACTGCCCAGACAGAAATTTTTCATAAAAGGAGTGCTGATTGTTTTAAATCGAAATACGGAAAAAAAGGCCTGTGTTGCCAGAAGCAAATAGTTTCATTACAGTAATTCAGCAGATGGGCGTATTTGTAACCTCTCTCATCTGCGTTTTAGACCACCAAAAACGAGACATGGATTACTGTGGGTCTCCTGTCAGACCGTTGTAATTTAGGAACAATGTGTGTGGTGCATTGGTAATGCATCCCAATGAGAACTAAGACAAACTTTAAGAAGTTTTTTTGGAAGTTTTTCTTCCTGTTTAAAGTCCAACTCTTATTTTATTTAAATAACAAAACTAAAATAATATACATAGAACACTCGATCTCACGTTGTCTCATTGATGTATGAGGGGTCAAGGTTAATAATGCCAAGATAATAGTTCAGGAAAACTGGTATTACGTTAAACAGACCAAATGGGAAAAACGTAATTGTTTGGATCTCCATTCATAATCAGCAGGCCATTATGATGGGGACTGTAAGTCTCACAGTGATTAAGTATACTTGGGATCAAAGCAGCCTGCCATTCAGATAAGGCTGAATGAGAGCAATTTGATTGGTGCCTGATTTGAGAACCAAAGAGATTTTCTCAGTGGATAATTGGGCATGATGTCATATTTCGGCCATTTTGACCACTTCTTTCTTGACCTTGTACAAGCAGTATCGTTTAAAAAAAAAAAATTAATGCAAAATTTGGCAAATGAATCATCTAGCACCCCAAAGTAGAAATAGCTTGTTTTTCTTAGCAGTGCCGTTGGAAACACAAGAAAAACCTTTACTTTTTACATTTTTTTGAAGTTTAATTTCCGTACTTTGCTCTAACTGTTCCCAGCTGCTTTCCTCTTTACGTAACTCTTTTCTCAGCAGGACTCTGCCTTAATAAGGGTGCCACACAGTCCCTGGGTCCCAACATTTATTTAGCATGCCACATACAGTGCTGGTGACTATAAGCTAAAATGTAATAAACACAGAGTACAGAGATGATCTTAAGTCTTGACTGAAATTTATATCTTATTGCATGAACTTAAGAACATAAATTATTGTTGGAAAAAGCATGACTACAGAAAAGTTGTCAAAAATGGTACCTAGAAGTCACTGGGATGGTACCCTTTCAAAAGATCCTTAGATGTATCATTTAGGTACAGATACACTCTAAAAAAACAAACGGTGCTATATAGCACCAAAACTGTTGATTTGAATCGTAACCATAGAAGAACCGTTTTAAGTGCCATATAGCACCGGGAAGCACCGGTGAAGCACCGGTGAAGCACCTGTGTAGAACCATATAGGGGCCATATAGCACCACATTTGGTTCTACATAGCACTATATGGTTCTACACAGGTGCTTCACCGGTGCTTCACCGGTGCTATATGGCACTAAAAACGGTTCTTCTATGATTACGAGCAAAGAACCACTTTTGGTGCTATATAGCACCGTTTGTTTTTAGAGTGTATGTATACACCTTTGAAGTACTAATATGCACTCTTTGGTACCTACTGTACATACCTTGGTCAATTTATAGTGTTGCGTATAGGACCTACATTGTAGTCTCTACGCTGTAGGCTAAACATCAGTTAATTAATACTTTTTCCGCATTGTTCGCATTGACGTGCACTAACATGCAATTGGCCTCTTTCTTTTTACTGTTGCACGCAGAAATGCATATAAAGAAATGCAAAAGATTTTTTCGACCTAACACAAGGGGTTCTGGCAGACCAAACACAAAGCTTGTGGTCCATGTAGAACTGATGCGTTGTTACACTTTTGTAGAGGTCCGCGTCAGGCTACGCAGACCTAAGCACAGCCTACGGCGTAGCGATGGAGTAGGTCCCACCCGAAACTATAAATCTTGATTAAGGTACTAAAATGAACTATTATTATACTTTCTATTATTATACTTTTTATCAGTATATATTATGTTTTTTACATTAACTAATCACATATCACTCCTTCAGATTTTAAGTAATAAGTTGAAATGTATTTTTTACTGTGTTGTCCTGCACCACTATAGCAGAACTAAACAAAATGCAAAAACTAGTGACTAAGCCCCTTAGCCTGTTACTTTTAGAGCGGCCTATCATCTCTCACAGTAATGATTATTTTAACAGATAAATCACACACTCTTTAAAATGTTTTGAAAAGATGCTAAAAGTTTCATTACATACATATAAAATAAATTATTAATTTGTTTGCATATTATTTTTGCAAATTAATTACAATAAATTTTAATTTTTATACATTTTTATAAATTTTATAAAAACAGTTTTAAAATTGTAGAAATGAAAAACTTTATAGACCATTACATCACAAAAACAACCAGCTGGTTAAATTGTCTTACACTGTAAAAAATAAAAGTGCTTGAAAGATTATTGATTCTTCAAAAAAACATTCAGTCAGAGGTTCTAATGCTACTTACACACCAAACGCGGGGCATCGCGTTACTCAATCTAGATTATTCGTGGGATTTAACCTTGTGTCATGCGATTTTTTTAATCAAGTTGAATATTTCCAACTTGGGCGAAGACGTGTTTGAGGCGAATAGAGCTTGTGTTTGCGGTAAACGCGCCACCCATATCTCGTCATTCGCATCACCCCACGTGAGGACACGTCTGATCGCGTCTTTACATTTACTTTGCATGTAATCTACTCGCGCAAATCGCTGAACTCACGTCTGGTGTAAACCCACAGTTAGAAGAACGCTTTTTTCATATACCTTTTTATAAACTAAATAACCTTTTATTAATACAGAGAACCTTTAAGGTTCCTAATGGAACCATTCAACAAAATTTTTTTCTTCTTTGGCATTGTGAAGCACCTTTTTTTAAGAGTTCAAAAATGCAGCATGATGGGCTATGTTTTTTTTTATTATAAAAATGCGATAGCTGATTTGCATTTATTCTAATGTGCAACATTTTAGGTGTTTCTTCATTGCCATCTGAAGTGCACTGACATAAATTCAGTTAGTATACAGCGTACAGCAGTGAATAAACTCGACTCTGCTTTCCAAAGCAGCTGATAAGCATCAACACAAACTCTTTTGCGATCATCCCGTAAATGTGCAACGGTTTTTGGCTGTGAGATTTTTCTAAATAAACGATTCTGCACAAATCTGCGTCTGCTTGTCCACACTATTTATATGTAAACTTCTGGCTTTATTAAAAATAGTAAACAAGACGTTTTCATGTGTGACACTGGCCGCTGGCCAACGTAAATGCTTTTGTTATGATAACAGGCTCATTTCCTGTAGTTAAGATTTTTGTTTAACTTCAGCCCCATTCTCAGCCACTGCCTGGCACAGGACTAAAGCTACAGTATAGTTCTGTCAGACTCTCAACCTTAGCTCTAATGGGCAAACCAGATGTGGCTTCTTTAGGCAAATTATTTGCATGTAGTTTTCCAGCTAAGTATTTCCATCCTATTTTTGGCAAAGGAATGAAGACGGCATTCCACAGCAGTTAAATAATTTGTTCCCTGACACAGTGACAGCTTATGATGCTTAATCATCTATCTTCGTGGAATTCATGTACTGAGAGAATTAATATCTTTACTTCATTTCAGCCTCCAGTGGACTTTGGTGCTTTCAGACATACCAAATTGAAATGGAAACATCTCCTCAGACATACTGTAATAAAAGCCAGGAATATTTAAGAAGCTGTACTGATTAAAAGTTACAGAAGTCCAGAAAAGTTCCCAAAAAAGAATACAAAGAGTTGTTTTAAGATAATTACTTTGTTAAACATAAAACCCAGTAGCGTATCATTTCTGTTTGCTCGGTGATCTGCTTTAGGACATGGTACAGTATGATGCTCTAAATTGATGTTTGCTATGGAGACAGGAAATTTGTAATGGATCATTCCTTGTTGTTATGGCTGAAACTGATAATATACTTTTTCTGCTTTTAATGTGTGAACAATTAATGCTTTAGGACACCGTTCATCATTTAACATTTGTCAGACATTTGAATCAATTTCATTAAAATACAAATATTTTATTATGGCATTTGGTAATTTGTATATGTTAAACAGGTGAAAAATGTGACATTCTGTATTTTTAGACATTTCTTTCCACTACATTATGCCCCAATATGTATGGAGGTCCTGTATATATTTTGTTAAGTTTTTACAAAACCCAGATAAGCTCTTCTATAATGTCTTCCTTATTACTCAATTTCCTCCTGTCCCTCAACCCTCGCTGCTCTGAGGGCATCTAGAATGCCATTGAGCTGAGGGTACCAGCATACTGCATACATCTTTCCCAACAAGAGCTCATTACCGTCATAAATTGCCACTCCACCCTGTCCTTGTCATCTTAACCATAGGATTAAATTTCATAATCCCTCTGCAGTGTCGGACGGAATCAGTGTGGACACTTACACATGTGGTCACTTCAGTCTGGGTTTGCTCTGGTTTGTTTTTGTGTGCAGAAACATTGGGGCTCACAATTGTTGCACTGCAATTAAAGTAATTCACTTGTGTATACCCTTATCATCATCATTACCTTGAGGTCCTGCAGTGAAATGATATCATTTCCATTCTTTAAAGCTTATGGTTATAGCTTGGCCCAGATCTAAATCATGCACTATAACATCTGCAGTGGGATTAGAGACTGCTGTAAAGATGTAAGGTGATAACTATTGCAAAAGAAAGACACTTTACAACGTGTTAATAAATGAATATGCACAATGTGATCCTGCTTGTGAAAACATAATGTGATTATGAGATTAGAAGAATCAAAGTTTGATTTCAACCATTCATTTTACTTTGATTTTAAAGTGCACCTATTTCATTGCTAAACAACGTTATTTTGTGGGTTTGCATGATTTATGGTTCAAAAAACACATTATTTTGTACATTGTTGTAGCTCCAGATTTCCCTGCCTTTCTCAAACGCATTGACTTTGTACAAAACTCATTGATGTGAAAAGCTTTGTGTCCCTAATTGGTCAAGCTAATCTGTACGTTGTGATTGGCCTAAATACCTCTGACGTCAGCAGGAAATGTGATGCTCCTTACCATGTTTGAAAGATTTTCTCAAAATGCAATAACAGGTGTTAACTTACAGGCTGTGAGTCTGAAAAGGGAGGAATTATGATAATGTCCTACCCAGTCTCACAAAGTTTCGTGATATAGTCACGTATTTTTTTATTCTTTTTTCGTGCTATTATCACGAAATTTCATGTTTTTTCGTGATCGTATAACGAATTCCTGTTTTCGTGTGATTATCACGTATTGGTTACTCAACTGCTTTTTCCTATTTTTAAACTATTGTCGCTTCGGTTTAGGGTTAGATTTGGTGCTTGCATTAAAAATTTCACTTTATATATTGGTTTATACTATTTTTTCTGATTTATTTTTTTATATGTCGCCTGGCGTTAGGGTTAGAGTTGGGTTTGGTTAGGGATGTCATTTTATGTAAATCTAACCCTAAACCGAAGCGACAATGGTAAGAAAATAGGACAAAACAGTTAGAGTAACCAAAACGTGATAATCACACAAAAACAGGAATTCGTTATGCGATCACGAAAAAACACAAAATTTCGTGATAATAGCACGAAAAAAGAATCAAAAAAATACGTGACCATATAACGAAATTTCGTGAGACTGGGCTTGTCCACATCAACAGACCAGGAAGTAAACTGTTGCCTACAATCCATGTGTTTGTTTTAGTCCAATCGTTTACTTTGGGGTTTGTACCTTTTGCGTATCGTTAGAATGTACTAATACACACTTATACACCAAAGGAAATGCAAAAAAGGTGAATCGGAGGATAGGTGCTCTTTAATCTATAACATGGCTAACCTTGGCAATTTTCAATATATTAAGGATATTTTTACAGAATGTTCTTTGCTTTATGTACAAGTATGATTATTAATGTATATTCATTAATTTTGTCAGTTTACTTAAATTGCATCTTTCTACAAATTAAAGAATAATTTTACTTCCAAAGCATGTTTGGTCTTTAAAAATATCCAGTATATATATTACTATGTACAATATATTTCACTATGTATTTTATCATTTACCATCTCCTGCACTATGTGAAGACAAAGTCAACATTTAAATTTTGCTCTTTTATATAGTGTTTTCTGGCTATTGTTTCTCTAGTTCCCCCACAACGACACTATAAATTGGGAACAGCAACCATAAAACTCCTAAGAAAGGCACAGGACACGGGTACAGCTAAGGAAATATTTACAGTTAGAGTATGTACACATCATTCTCAGTGATCTCTCCCAGCCTGCTGCAAAACCTCTTAAGAGCTGGTGGGTCTGATATATTGCTTTAAACAAGTAGGGTCAGCCAAGGCAAGGTAGGTCTTAAAACTGGCACTCGTGTAAACATTTAGGACCAGAAACAGTGTTTGAGGATGGTTAACGGCTTGTGGGTCTTTACCAACATCATGCTGGGGTGACTAAGTGAAATGGGAGGGCTTCTGTCATGGTGAGGTGTTTATCTGTACAATAACAAGTTTATTACAGAAACCTGAAGTGCCTGCAGAAATCTGGATAGTTTGTAGGGTTGTTGACTTTAGACACACAACATTCATTTACAATTTGTCAAATATGCGTGTTCGTTGACAATAATCAAAGTAATACGGGAATAAAAACTTATATGCTAATTCCAGATCTTTCAATTTGTAAGTATTTTGTAAGATGACTAATTCATACTGTATAAATGTGCACAAAATGATGTGCACTGTATAAAAACAAATGATTATTAGAAAAAAGCAATAATGAAACCCCACCCCTTAAACCCAACGTCACTGCGAACACAAGCCTCTGAATGAGATAAAATCTACAAATTCATGTGAATTCGCCACCTCATAAAAATGTACAGATGGCAACGACACTGTGTTGATTGTACTACTAAAACAGTACAACAAATTGCAAATAAACCAAGACAATTTAAACTGTGTTCATAAAAAGAAAACAAGAAAAAAATAAATATAAAAGGAAATTAAATCTCAATTTTGAAAAGAAAATGAAAGCAAAACCAATTTCCCAACAGTTTTATTTGTACACAAAAAGTTTTGTGTTTCCATGCATATTGTGCCAAAATGTATAACATGTTAACAAAATAAAGACCCAAAGGGTAAGTACATGCGCGCGCGCACACACACACACACACACACACACACACACACACACACACACACACACACACACACACACACACACACACACACACACACACGCATGCACACACACATAAGAACAAGCTCATAATTGGGCTCTGCATGATGATTTCCTGTCAGAGCTCCATGAGGGATTCTTGTTCTTGACTCTTCAGATGACCCCAAACCAGAAACCTCAGCTTTCATTCCTCTGCCCTTGAAATATGCCCTGTGGCTTTGAAACGCTCTCTAGTGCACCATGAACTGGCCAGTTTTTATGTTTTAGGCGTCTGCCTTCATCCGGTGTCCCTTTTGGACATTCCTGGCTGAAATGTGTTTTATTTACAGTATTAATTATCTGTACTAAGTTTTGACAAATCACCTTTGAGATTTAATAGGCAATAATAAAAAAAATTAAAGTGATTGACAAAAAGATAAACAAAAATGTCACAAGTTCTTTCAATGCCTTGATGTTCTAGTGAAATATTCCACCATTTCTGAGCCAACTTACCTCAATAAAGTCAAAGCTTTCAAATATTCGCTCATTCCTTTGTTCTTTTAACAACACAGTGAGGCCCTGAGGTTTAAATATAGATTTTACTGTCTAAAGGTGTTTATGTCTAATTATTTGCAGTCAAGGAACTGCCTATGAGGTTGACAGCCTTTATATTTAATGTGTAGAAGCAGGATAAATAAGAAGGTAAGAGCCAACGAGGAATGTGTTAATAATAACCAGATCAAAATCATGTTTATTGGAGGCAGCCAGTAAGATTCCTCATCTAAGCGGCACCGAGTCTACTGTCTGTACATAGAAATGCCAAGAGTCGTCAGTCGGCATTAAACAACCAGAGGGAGACTTTGCTTTCAGTGCCTTCAAGTTGCTCAGTTAGAGCAAAGGAAAAATAAATCAAAGAGCAAATATCTGGCAACATTATCTTTCCTGGAATTCCTGCATTTCAATATATTCATTTGATGAAATAAAATTGTCTTTCTTTAACATATTTTTCCTTAAATAACACAAAATAATTTCATTGCCTGAACTGAACTTGTAATTACGTCCACCAATTGTTTCCCAAGTGAGTTCTCACAGACAAGAGGCAAGCCAGAGTAATCCAGGATGGCTCAAACCAAAGATGCCTAATTCCTTTGAGTCCCCGTTTCCCACTGATGACAGAGATGAGACAGTCTCATTATTGTTCTCTCTCTCTCTCTCTCTCTCTCTCTCTCTCTCTCTCTCTCTCTCTCTCTCTCTCACAATATGTCATTCATGATGTCCCTCAATGATGTGAAAGTACAGAATTGCCCCTGGGATCCTGATAACAGAGTCTGCAATAAGGATGTACTACAGCAGAATGATTTCATATTTCTTCTTACATGGGAGTAACCAAGCACAATGCCCATGCTGCTTTTTTCTTTAATCCAATAATAGTAAATGGTGCCCAAAACAGACCCAATAAAATGCTTTTTAAATGTCAATTCACGCTGATCCAACACATGCCAACAAACTAATTCATTCTAAATTCAGCCCAGTCTCACGAAATTTCATTATATAGTCACATATTTTTTGGATTCTTTTTTCATGATATTATCACGAATTTCCATGTTTTTTCGTGATCGTATAACGAATTCCTGTTTTCGTGTGATTATCACGTATTGGATACTAAACTGTTTTTTCCTATTTTCTTACCATTGTCGCTTCGGTTTAGGGTTAGATTTAAATAAAATGACATCCCTACCCAAACCCAACTCTAACCCTAACGCCAGGCGACATAAAAAAATAAATTAGAAAAAATAGTATAAAACAATGTATAAAGTGACATTCTAATGCAAGCACCAAATCTAGCCCTAAATCGAAGGGACAATGGTTTAAAAATAGGAAAAAGCAGTTGAGTAACCAATACGTGATAATCACACGAAAACAGGAATTCGTTATACGATCATGAAAAAATGCGGAAATTCATGATAATATCACAAAAAAAAAATAAAAATAAAATACGTGACTATATCACGAAATCTTGTGAGACTGGGTAGCCTAAATTATACTGTTAGGGATGGTATGTGTTGGTTGGAGTTTAAAGGGCACCTATTTCATTGCTAAAAAAAACGCTATTTTGTGTATTTTGTATAATTCAATCTTTTCACGTGGTTTACGGTTAAAAAAAAACACATTATTTTCCACATACCATACATTATTGTAGCTCCAGATTTCCATGTATTCCTGAAACGCACAAAACTGTCCCTGATTGGCCAGCTAATCTTTATGTTGTATTTGGTTTGAATACCTCTGACGTCAGCCGGAAATGTGACTCTCCTTACCGTGTTTGAAAGATTCAGTTGCTAACAGGAGTTAACTTACAGGTTGTGAGTCCAAGCGGGAGGAATTTTGATAAATTCGGTCTTGTCTACATCACCAAGTACAGGAAGTAAACTGTTGCCTACAATCTGTGTGTTTGTTGTAGTCCAAGAAAAGAGATTTATGTTGGAAATGATAACTCGCGTCATCATTTACTTTGGGCTACCTTTTGCATATCATAAACATGTACTAATACACACTTACACACCAAAGAAATTGTAAAATCGTGTATCAGATAATTGGTGCTCTTTAAGTTAAAGTAAATAGTGACCACATGCTGTCACTGCTGATGCTTTACTTTAATTATACTGTATGGAAAAAAATCTGTCTTGGGGGGATTTTTTACCAAACGTTTTACTCTAATATGGAACAATGGACATAAATACCAGAAACAGCACATGAAAGAGCATTCTTTACCTTTAAAAAAGAAACCAGGTAATCACAGGATTCTCTAATCACAGGACTGCCACCAATGTAGCTTTTGGTTTCTTGTTTTAGCACGAAAGGTTGCTGTTTTCAAAAACAGTCATGGAGATAATGGCTAAAGGATCAACAAGACGGTCATCAAAAAACACAAACAGGCATTCCACATCAATGATAAAATCTAAAGAAGGAAACAACCTTTACGGACTTTAACTGCAATTTTGAATAATGCTTTGCAGATTTCTGGAAATAAGTGGCCTAGAAATGAGATCTAGTCACGGCAGTAATGTATAAAGCATGGCTGATCTGGAGGGTATTTATGGAGTCCTGAAACCATCCTGTGGAGAATTGTGGGTAATTGCTGCTTTTTGATAAGAGGATGTGATTCTCCATACGTAAGTAAAGTGCAGCTGTTGATTCTGTGTGCTATGCCGTCATCAGTCTTAGACTTTCCTGTTTGAATTATATTTATTCCCACATTTACAGTTTATTGTTAATCTGTCAAATTTTTGTGCTTCTTACATGGCCTGTGTTGTCTCATCCTATAAATGCGTAATAATGACCCTCCTGCGTGTAAAAGTAAAGCTCGAGGTTGAGTTGTTTTGGAGAGTGCAATATTCAAATTTACAGCTTCAACCAAGTGACTTTGGACCACCCGGCTTATAATAGCACATAATACAATCCAGAGCGCTCTCTCTCTCTCTCTCTCTCTCTCTCTCTCTCTCTCTCGCTCGCTCTCTATCTCTATCTCTCTGTCCCTCATCCTCTCACCCCTTCTCCAGGGGTCCCACCTCATCAGATATACATTTAAATACAACCCATTTTCTTACAGTAACATTCTAGCCCATGGTGTGCCACAAATATCATCTCTTAAACCACATGAGGTAAATTTCACTTTAATTAATTGAAACCTGCAAGCTGGATTCTGGTGTGTTTGTACGTTTCGAGATTGTACTGTGCCCCAAAAATGCAATATGTATGAAATGTACAGTAGGAATGTCTACGATGGATAATAAAATATATCAAACCAAGTGGCATTTATTTTAAAACATATATAGCTCAAAC
The DNA here is from genome assembly GCF_030506205.2 of Paramisgurnus dabryanus. Taxonomy (NCBI): domain Eukaryota; kingdom Metazoa; phylum Chordata; class Actinopteri; order Cypriniformes; family Cobitidae; genus Paramisgurnus; species Paramisgurnus dabryanus. The sequence goes on from NC_133341.1 coordinate 9,700,309, forward strand.
ATTAAGCAAAACATTTTAGAAAAGTTCATTTTAGAAAACAATTGTTTCAACCAAACTGTTGGGTTATTACAAGGCTTGGGTTACAACAACCCAGCATTAGATAATTTTTAACCCAGCTCTCAGTTCTGTTTAATACTCTATTTACTCAGCACGGGTCTCTACTAATATGCATTCATTTTAATGTTGCATTGCAATACATTGCCAACAAGGTCCACGTTATTTCAGTAGTTCAATAATAATATTTTGAAGCAACGAGAACACTTTTGTGCTCAAAGAAAACCAAACAAACAATTTTATTCAACAATTTGTTCTCTTCCTTGGTCCTTCAATACGTGTCCACGAGCAGACTACGGCGCATACTGCTGACGTAGTTGCAAAGTAATTTGTGCATTTATATGGGCTGTTTAAGTATTGTTTACAATGTTTGCATACACTGTAATGGCTTAAATAAAAAAGTGAAACAAAAGTTAGACAATCGAAAGACTTGGCGGTTTAGAATGACACAGGGGTAAAATTATTTATGTATGAACTTTAACCAGGTGTTCATCAATATCTATCATCTATCTGATATTTAAACTCCTCATACATAACCTTGTGAAACATGGGCTATGTTCATGAAAATGTTTTCCTCCTGTCTGTTCCTTTGTGGCATGATGCAGAACCAGTTACACGGATCATACGTTTGGCTAGAGTCCAGAAGGGCTTCCAGAAAAACTAAAGCCCTCATTGAGGAACTCATTGAGAGACATAGAGGGCCTTCTGGCGCCACAGACTGCAGAAACCTTCTTGGGTGATGGATGGAGGCCATTGCCAGGGAACTGCTGACTAGAAAATGATGTCTGATCTATGTCTTTAAACAATGATGAACTAGACTGACTTCCACAGCAAAATTCATAATAATTAAGCTTTACAATTATGCTGGTTAGATCCTTTAAGTCAGATAAAAATGCAAACACTCATTTCAATTCCATTCATGTAGGCTATTATATACATGCGCAATACGAAATATAAAATTGCACAATTACTGTTCTGTCCCAGAAATCCAATTTAAATCACTTAAGTGGGGAACACAAGGAGTTTGTTTGCAGAAATATAAATCTGCATTTTAAAACATGCATGTCTGCTTTCTGGCCTAATCCCAGATGTTCCTTTGGGTAAAACAGAATTTAAAATCTGACCACAACCTTGGACTCTGCGACTATAAAACTGGAATTATAAACAGTTTATTTGATGTGGCACCGTCTTGACAGTGCAACTAGAACAGTGATTCATTTACAATAACAGTGGCATTTATACCAACTCTGACCAGCATAAACAAACAGGAGATTGTGTTCTGACCCTATCAAACAAATGCAAACACAAGGGATTTGGCATGTCATCCACAATTAGTCAAGTAAACTAAGATGATGAATAGAAAGAAGATGGTTTGCCAAAAGAGGTTTTTAAACACACACACGCACGCACGCACGCACGCACGCACGCACGCACACACACACACACACACACACACACATTTTTTGATGTGATTTTTTTTAAATTGTCTAAATAAAAATTTTCAGATAAAACACAATTATAACCCCTGTAATTGGAGATACACACCAAACGCAAGTTCAACAATTTGCGCGAGTATATTACATACAAAGTCAATGCAAAGACGTGATCAGATGCGTCCTCGCGTAGGGCAATGCAAATGATTCGATATGGGCTGCGCGATTGCCACGAAAACATATGCTATTCACTTCAAACGCGTCTTCGCCCAAGTTGAAAAATTTGCATGACATGAAGTTAAATCCCGCGATAAATCTATAGCGAGTTACGCGATGCCCCGCGTTTGGTGTGTACGTAGCATAAGTCTATAATCGTTTAATGTATAGCCTAATAATCTTTACAGTGTTTTTGAGACATGCTACCTATCACTGATCTATTATATTTTCTGTAGTAACATTATGGATAATGACAGATTAACAGGTACCTTACTCTGCCGCACCTGTCTAGACGAGGTTTAACTTTTTGGTTTTGATTTTAATGGAACTGTTTGGAAAAAACTGTACTGCTAACGTTGGATGCAGAAACAATGCCGCTTTCAAGCAGCTCCACAGCTTGGCAAATTATAACGTCCAAAATTGCTTCAGATAACATTGTGCACACTGTCACTATATCAGACTGAAGTATTCATAACATGTAAAATGTCATGAATGTAAAAAAACAAATGTAAAAAAAAAAAAACTTTGGACAAAAGCGTCTGCTAAATGACAAAATGTAAATGTAAATGTAAAATGCAAAGCTTGGAAAACAAGACAAATTAATAGCAAATGAGATCTCCTTATATGAATTGTTTATCCCAGACAGTAATGAGACAAAACTGAGAAAAGTATGGAACTTTTACTTAAAATGCAACAAACTGAACAGGGACCAACTTTTATTAAAGAACTTTTACAGTTACTTTTATGTTTGTATAGCACTATACTTATACAGATACTGTATCTGTATGTACATTAGATTCAATTTTACCTGAGTTTACGAAGCTTAGATAAACTGTCACGGTAGGAAATCCATTGTGTGTGCATGTGTCAGCAGCCATATCACCCTGTAGCCCAAGACAGCTTGCCCACTGAAGCTAAGCAGGGCTGAGCCTGGTTAGTACTTGGATGGGAGACCACCTGGCAAAACCAGGTTGCTGCTGGTAGAGGTGTTAGTGAGACCAGCAGGGGGTGCTCACCCTGTGGTCTGTGTGGGTCCTAATGCCCCAGTATAGTGACAGGGACACTATACTGTCAAAAAAGCACCGTCCTTCGGATGAGACGTTAAACCGAGGTCCTGACTCTCTGTGGTCATTAAAAATCCCAGGCCGTCCTTCGAAAAAGAGTAGGGGTGTGCCCCGGCATCCTGGCCAAACTTGCCCATTGGCCTACAAATCATCCCTCATACTAATTGGCTATATCACTCGGTCTCCTCTCCACTAATAAGCTGGTGTGTGGTGGGCGTTCTGGCGCAATATGGCTGCCGTCGCATCATCCAGGTGGATGCTGCACATTGGTGGTGGTTGAGGAGATTCCCCCATTCATATGTAAAGCGCTTTGAGCACTGGAAAAGCGCTATATAAATGTAACTAATTATTAATTTTTTATTATTTATGTGTGTTTGTTTACTCACCTTAGCCATGTGCTCATTAGAGCGATTCAGCTCACTTGTGTGTTGATTGTCTCGCTCCAGATGATCATCATTGCATCACCTCCATATATACTCACTTCACTCTCTGTTCCTCTGCCAGATTCTCACTATGTTCGGCTCCTGTGTTGTTTTGTTATTCCGTGTTAGTTGGATTACGTGTTTCAGTTGGATGTGTATTGTTGTCGTCTTCGTGTGGATGTTCCCGTGTTCAGCCTGGATTTCACCACTGCTCACCACTCCACCCACGCCGCACTCAATACCATCATCTCCAACTTCCACCGTAGTCAATGCCACCATTGCCCACAACACCGGACTGTGTTTACTTCCGCATTGAATTTGCATACTCTCTCTTTGTTTACATTTAATAAACATTGTCTTATTCACCTGCATTTGCTTCCGCGCATTTCGTGTCATTACATAAACACAAAGTATTATCAGTAAGTCCATTATTTAAAAACAGTAAATAAAAATTACTTTAAAGCAGCAGTCACATGCATATTATTTGCACACTTTCTTCTGGACCAATATAGCCAATCCCAGTCTTCCCCAGCATCCGCATTAAGTCACACTGTCTTACAACATTTCAACATGGAAGCACTGGCAGATGGGAAAATTTCTTTGACCTCATCTCCTTAGGGAGAAACACAGAAACTGTTTCTCCATTTAGTGCTCCTCTGCTTTAATGTCACTATCAGGGATCTCACAGGGAAATATGTAACCTTTGCTGTCATAGTGTTTTAGTGTCCTGTGAGAGACAGACAATAAAATAAGGCAATGGGACCCTGGTGACAAGCTTCTTCCCAGCAGCTTTCAAAACTCACAGTTTGATTTAATAAAAGCAAGTGAAAACTCGATATCTAGTGCAAAAACAGACAATCTTTTCTATTTAATAATATAATTAGCAGATTCTCTGTATAGTTTCTAAAATCAAATTTGACATTTTTTACACTTTTTTTTTTGCAATTCTTCTGAAACTGAAGCAAGAGTGTCTAATAAGGGTTTTCTGATATGTTTTATGCACTGTCAGAAAAATGGTCCCTAGCTGTCACTGGGGTGGTATCCTTTCAAAAAGAACACCTGTGCACCCAAAAAGTTCATGTTAGTTTTTCCGTTGTATACTGGTATCAAAAAGAGGCCAAAAACTCCTGGCCAAATGGGTGTCTCTCAACGCCTGATAATGCAAGCAATTTGATGAGATGTTTAAACAACGCAGTAGTTTGTCACCTACAGACACCTACAGATCTACTGTTTATGCTTGTAACAAATTCAACTCTTTATCGATATTGTTGATTCATTACCACAAGTTTAACTCAAAGATGTAATTTTACTTCTTGATCTCATTCTTATGAACATCACATTTTGAGACAAAGTTTACCCACTTCACTTGGGCTAAACCCAAGAAACAATCATGTGACTACACATACAATTCAAATTAAACAATATACGAAGGGAACAAATCTGTTCCGGCTATACATAAAGTAACATAGTATCCCAAAAAACCCATAGTCACCAAACACAGACACATCTCATTGTTGTAGTCCCAAAGTCTCTAAATATCAAAAATAAAAAAAATAATACTCATCAGTCCAAGGGTTGTTCTGCTTTGAAGAAAAAGGAACAAATGTCCTCAGATTCTTATCTCCAAAAAGAGAAGTGTAATCCACAGACTGAAAATCTCCAAGGGGAAAAAATATATATCCAAGTGCAGGGAGTCCTTTAGAGAGTGCTTAGTCCAAAGAAAAATGCATGTAAAAAGGCTTTACTCTATGCACATATTACATGACGTCCAAGGGATCTTTTCTTAACAAATGAAAAAGCTTTGCTACTCTAAATCCACCGTGTGCTCTCCCTGCCACACCAAACAATCTTGTCTTTCTCAAAATGGCCGCCCTTTCACTTCCTTTTAGCATGCCCTTCATAATAAAGACCCTCAAATAAAAATATATCATAATTATGAATATATCACAAACTGCATAACCATACTCAAAATAAACAATGATCTTACATAGTAATTATAAAGTAAAAGAAAATTGTTTAAGGCACTATAAAGGTAGTGTCATAGAGTCCCCCCCCCAAAAGGAGGTTAATTTTGGATATTTTTACCAAAATACCTTTTAAGGTTGACCACATTTACATTGTCCATCTTCTCCCCTGAACTCCATTCAACCAGGTAGTTCACTGGTCCCAATTTCCTTCTTATCTTCATGGGGCCCTCCCATTTAGGGGCCAATTTGGATGAAATGTACTCATCTGCTTTGGATATTGGATGGGTACGCACCCATACCAGCTCACCCTCTTGGAAGTGCACAAGTTTGCGTTGGACGTTATAATATTTGGCTTGTTTGGCATGTGCTTTTCTCATTGCATTTTTAACATCCTGCTGTAATTGTTGTTGCCGCTCTAGAAGGGAATATCCTGGTAGTCCTGGATTTGGGGGAGGAGCAATCAATTGTTCCAATGGACCCTTCAATTGCCTGCCCAGTGCTATTTCAGCCGGTGAGTGCCCTGTGGTCTCACTGGGAGCAGAGTTAATAGCAAAACGGAATTCTGCTAGCCACTTGTCCCACTCACGATGGTTTTCACCTACAAAGGATGCAATCATGGTCTTAATGGTTCTGTTGAATCGCTCTGACAGGTTAGTTTGAGGATGATAACTGGTGGTGAGCTTCCTTGTAATGCCCCATCTTTTGCACAGATCCTCCATCAGAGGGCTTAGGAATTGGGGTCCACGGTCAGATAAAAGGAACTTTGGAACTCCCCATCTGGTAAATATCTCCTCTTGAAGAATCTGGCAGATGCGGTGGGTTTTGCTATCTTTGATAGGGAACAGCTCTACCCACTTGGAGAAATAATCCACAACCACCAGAAGATACACATTTCCCTTTTTACTCTTGGGAAGGGGACCCATAAGGTCCACCCCCAACATGTATCCAGGCTCCTCAACTTCTGTGGATTGAAGGTAACCAGAGGGTTTGGTATTGGCAGGCTTGTACTTCTGGCAAACCGTGCATTCTCTTACATGCTTCCACACATCTTTGCGTACATCAGGCCACCAGGCAACATCTAAGATCTTAAGGAGTGTCTTCATTCGCCCCATATGTGCCCCCAGTGGATTGTTATGGAAATACTCAATAAAGATTGTGGTGAGAGCCTTAGGTACTACAAGCTGATACTTTGTGCCCGAAGCAAATGGAGTCAATCTGTATAAGACCCCTTGCTGAACTTCCCATCTAATGCGGTTAGCATCATCCGTAGTTCCAATCTTTCCCTTTAACTCATTCACTTCGACATCCTCATTCTGGGCTTTTAAGATTTCTGCCATAGATGATGGTAATTCAAGACTCCATTGGGAAGTTTTCTCATTAACATACATGATTATGGGGACACCATGGCATGGAACTCTTGATAATGCATCGGGCACTACATTCACCTGTCCCTTGCGGTATTGTACTTGAAAGTGAAAACGTTGAAGTCTCAAAGTCCATCTCGTCAAACGGGAGGTTGTTTTAGAAGAATTGAAGACCCAGGTTAGAGCAGCATGGTCTGTATACACCACAAATGGCACTCCTTCAAGATAGTGGTGCCACTTCTCGACAGCCCATACCACTGCAAGGCACTCCTTCTCTGAGGTGGAATAATTAACCTCCGCTCCCCTCAGTGCTCTTGAGGCGTATGCAATTACTTTTTCCTCTCCATTGATGTTCTGTGTGAGAACCGCTCCCAGGCCAACAGCACTAGCATCTGTTAAAACCTGGAAAGGTTGTGTAAGGACAGGTTGTGCTAATACGGGGGCACGTTGTAAGGCATGTTTGAGATTTTCAAAGCAGAGTTGAGTATCCCCGGTCCATATCCACTTCACCCCTTTTCTCTTAAGATGGTTCAATGGGGCAGCGAGATCAGCCAAGTGAGGGATAAATTTATGGTACCATCCAACCATTCCCAAAAATCTCTGAAGTTCGATCAGGTTTTGTGGTGTGGGGTATTCACTGATGGCAGCAACTTTGTCAGAGTCGACTTTTACTCCCTCCTTGGATACTATGTGTCCTAAAAACTTTAGCTCTGTTTTCATGAAGTGGCACTTTTTCAGGTTGAGAGTAAGGTTAGCCTTTTTAAGCTCCTGGAAAACAGTTTCAAGATCTCTTACATGTTGTTGTTGGCTGGGGGAATAGACAATTATGTCATCTATGTACACAAAACACAGCTTCCCTTTCAGCTTTTCCAACACCTTCTCCATCAATCTCTGGAATGTGGCACCAGCGTTTTTTAATCCAAAGGGCATGGTCAGGAAATGGAATAATCCAAAAGGAGTAATAAAGGCTGTTTTCTCCCTGCTGCTTGATTCCATTTCAACCTGCCAATATCCTGATTTCAAGTCAAGGGTACTAAAATATTGGGCACCTTCTAAAGACTCCAATATTTCATGAATGAGAGGCATCGGATAGGCATCTTGAGGGGTTTTAGAATTTAGGCCACGATAATCCACACAGAACCTGAGAGTGCCATCAGGCTTGGGGACCAATACCACTGGTGAGGCCCAGGGAGATTGCGATGGCTCAATGATTCCATCTCGTAACATCTTATGAATCTCTCTCTCCATTACCTCCCTCTTCAACGGTGAAACTCGATAGGCTTTTGAGCGAACAGGGATATCATCTGTTGTGATAATTCGATGAGTGGTTTGATTGGTTCTCCCTAAAGTTTCTGAACAGACAGTCGTCCATGTAGTCAGGAGTTGGTGTATTTCTGGTGGATGTTTTGCTATTAAATCTTTCATGTCAGTGGCTAAAACCAATTTCTCAGGTTCTTCAGCCTCATTCTTTTGTACAGCCATAAATAAAGTGGTAACCGACTGTCCCTTTAGAATACACGGTTGCTCCCACTCTGGTTGCTGGAGAAAAGGATAAACTCTAACTTGACCTTTTACCTTTAGCTCATAGTTCATTGCAGCAACATTGAGCTGTACTCCAGTTCGTCCCAGAAAGTCCAGTCCAAGGACAAGAGGGAATGCTAGGCTTTTATTGGCCATTATGTACGTGTTAATAGTCCACCTCTCTCCATGCCATTCAAATGTTATGGGGACTTTACCTTCTGACTCATGAGCCGTTCCATCGGCTACCATGAATGTCCTGCTCGAATTCTGCAGCAACCTCTCTTCTGGTTCCCTTACAGCTTCCCATAATTGCTTTTGCATGAGGGTGAACGTTGAACCAGTGTCGATGACTGCTTCAATATGATAATTTCCTACATCTATTGTCACTTTGAGTAGTAGAGGAGTGTTTGATTGTATCAATGAAATGTGTTGAGCTGATGAGCCTGTTTGCTTGGGCACCTGGTCACGTCGAGATGAAGCCCCTTTTTTTCCTTCATTTGATGACTTGAGCTGATTAACTTTAGCCCAGTAGTCTCTCTTTGAATTCAAGTCCTTCTCTACCAAAGACCCCACTTTGACTAATTGCTCTACGGTCTGCACTGCACCTCTTAGACAGCCGGCCAATGAAGGGTTACAGCTATTTAGAATTCGCCTTACCACATCCTCTTCTGGCAGATCATCCCTCCATTTTAGGCACAGGGCTCTATAATCATAGGCGAAGTCACGAATACTCTGGTTGGGACCTTGAATCATAGCCTTTAACTGATCTTCGAGCTCAGTCAGATAATCTGTAGAAAGGAATGCAGACATGAAAGAATGTTTGAACTCAGCCCAATTGTGTACCTTCAGTTTTTCAGCCGTCCACCAACTCCTTGCGGGTCCAGTGAGCACTGCATTGATTGTGGCTAATAGCTCAACATCTGTGAGGGATCTAACAGAAAGGAAGTTTTCACTCTTTTCAATGAATTCTAAAACATCGCTGGTTTCACGGTGTTCACCAAAAGAGGGAAACTCTATGTTAATTGGTGGTTTGGGGGGCGATGAAGGAGGTACTGCAGGAGGCATGTGGCCTAGACCTGAGAGGCCATGACCAAAAGATACGGGGGATATCGGGGTACTGGCCACTTTTACCTGTGTTATTTCATTCTTCCATTGCTCATCTCGCCGCTTGAGGCATTTCACCATCTCGGCCTCCAGATGTGCCAATGATTTACACATTCCATCCTCCGTTGCGGCCACTCGCTGCTCCATAGCCTCCCTAAAACTAGCTTCTCGGTTAATGGCGCTCTCATTACAGGCAGCGTAATCCTGCTTGAGAGTTTGTACCTCTATTTGTAAAGATTGAAGAGATGCAGAGAGTCTGGTTATTTCAGTTTGAAGCCTTGCAAACCCTCCTTCCCTTTGCGGTTCCAACACGGAAGCAAGGGTGTCATCTTCATCACTTCCTTCCCTTGATTGGTGAATATAAAGCTCGCCCATAAGGGAACTCAATTCTATTACAGGCGGTGTATCTCTATACGTGGCACCAGGGGGGGGGTGATAAGAATCAGTCTCTAAACACTCACCCTCAGCGCCTGCTACATCCTGCTCACCAGTGCTAACTGATACTTGATCCATAATAAAAAAAATTGAAAGAAAAAAAACACAAAATCAATTTTCCATTAATATTCTTACAAAAATACGCCCCCGTACGGGCCACCATCTGTAACAAATTCAACTCTTTATCGATATTGTTGATTCATTACCACAAGTTTAACTCAAAGATGTAATTTTACTTCTTGATCTCATTCTTATGAACATCACATTTTGAGACAAAGTTTACCCACTTCACTTGGGCTAAACCCAAGAAACAATCATGTGACTACACATACAATTCAAATTAAACAATATACGAAGGGAACAAATCTGTTCCGGCTATACATAAAGTAACATAGTATCCCAAAAAACCCATAGTCACCAAACACAGACACATCTCATTGTTGTAGTCCCAAAGTCTCTAAATATCAAAAATAAAAAAAATAATACTCATCAGTCCAAGGGTTGTTCTGCTTTGAAGAAAAAGGAACAAATGTCCTCAGATTCTTATCTCCAAAAAGAGAAGTGTAATCCACAGACTGAAAATCTCCAAGGGGAAAAAATATATATCCAAGTGCAGGGAGTCCTTTAGAGAGTGCTTAGTCCAAAGAAAAATGCATGTAAAAAGGCTTTACTCTATGCACATATTACATGACGTCCAAGGGATCTTTTCTTAACAAATGAAAAAGCTTTGCTACTCTAAATCCACCGTGTGCTCTCCCTGCCTAGGGATGGCTTCCGCGAAACTGACGTTTCGACACTGTGTCGAGATCCCGAAGCGTAAATGTTTCGAAACACTGCTCCGAAATGTGATTCGAAACACCCATGTCACGTGATGAAGTGATTCGAAACACCAAGCGGTGCATTTCACAAGTATTTCGAAAGGTGGCGTACCTGTCGAATCTGCTTCGAATCTTAAACTGACAGGGTAGGAAACAAAACTGACAATACCTGCGTTTTTGGCAAGATCAAATACTATAAATTACTGAAAAGAAGTAATTTTTCCTCATAGGTATGTAACACTTAGGCTACTTACAAAAAATGCATGCCAGCAACAAGTGTCCCTTGTGTGAGAATGAGACTGTTTTCAAAGGCTGGAGAATTTATATGTAAAAAAGTAGCTGGTTGAGTTTATCAACACAGAACAATTTATATATTTGAATAAAGATCTTTATATGTAAACAATGTGGCATATTATGGCTTGATATATTTTATGAATCTCTTATTATTTATTTGGTATATCTCTATTCTATTATTTTTTTTCATTACATAGACCCGAATAGCCTATAGTTATCGACAATTGTGAGCCTAAAAGCTCATGTAGTTGTCAAACAGATATTTTAAAACAACAACAAAAACCAATTTATTATGATGACGTAGCGCATGCATTTCCCAGGTTCGATCCTAAGATCTACGAATGAGAGTCGAGAGCACTATCCACTCTCCCATTCTATCACTTGTGTGTCAATCAAACAACAAGTGGGATACAATTTGTCAGCGCTCGTCTAAAATCTTGTCAAGGCTGCTTCATGTAAAGACATGCAAACGACCGCTAGGTGTCACTGTGGAGGCGGTTTCGGATTGATGTTTCGAAGCCTCGAAACATACGGCACAATTGATTCAACTGTTTCAGTGTTTCACGAAGCCTCGCTCTGCCCACCACTATCCCTGCCACACCAAACAATCTTGTCTTTCTCAAAATGGCCGCCCTTTCACTTCCTTTTAGCATGCCCTTCATAATAAAGACCCTCAAATAAAAATATATCATAATTATGAATATATCACAAACTGCATAACCATACTCAAAATAAACAATGATCTTACATAGTAATTATAAAGTAAAAGAAAATTGTTTAAGGCACTATAAAGGTAGTGTCATATGCTTCACTTAATCCGTGAATTAAACAATTTATCTCAATCATCCCTAGTCTGCCCATGTTTCATACGTGAGCCCATGCAACAGGAGTACTGGCCATGCCGTGACGCAGTGATTCACAGGGCAAGGGTGTGGTCAGCTCGGAATGCATTTTCAATTGAATTTTCCTAAATTAATTGTGCGCTATGTAAATGAAAATGCAATCCATCTGTTATTCCCATAAATGTAAATGTATTTAGGAAAATTACATTTAGCCTAAATGATCATTTTGCTGCAGCTTTTGCTTGACCATGTAAAACATGTCTAAATAGTTCAGGTAATACATTTCCAATTCAATTTTGCAACTTAAAACAGGACTGAAGGAGATGGCAAATGTAAATTAAATTATTGAATTTTCACTTTCACTTTGCACCAAACATTGCACCTATAGCATGGAATTTGTAAACTTAACTACAGAAATGCATTGCCATTTTACATAGTACATTCTAAATAGAAATTTGCTACCAATATGCTTTCATAAAATATTGGTGTCTTTAACCTATTTTCATGTGCGCCATTCTTGGTGAATAACACACAATATGCACAGGAAGCAGCACACAGGCAATTTGTTAGACTGCAAAGCAAATGATTAGCCATTATAAAGGGATCTTATGAGGCTTTTCCATTGCATAGCACCCCACGGGTCAGGTTGTCTCAGTTTAACTTACTTTGGCTTGGTTAGCTTTTCCAATGAGCTTAGTACCACTTCAAAATGGGAGAGATTATAGGTGTGCCATTATATTTGAGCTGCCTTCTGCTGTGACATCATACAAAAAGTGGAAGCGAGCACCGTTGGAATGCAGTGTTTCCCATACATTCATTTATTTGTCAGTCTGCCACAAAATTAAAACTGACCACTAGAAAGCGATGTTTGCCTATTGCGTTTATCACTATACCTGTGTCTCACATGACAGTTTGTCACCAATGTGCGTAACCAATTTGCGTCACCAATTTGCCTCCACAAACTGCAAGCAAAACACTGGTAAAGGGTTCCTGATTCTCAAGCTGTAGATGTTTTTCACCCCTAAAAGGGAGTTTGGGAACTAAAAAGTATTGGGTACTACGCACTGTACCCATTAGTAAATGGGGTCTTATACTTTTTTGAGACAGACAAAATGGAGTCAGTATGGAGCGAGTGGTTCATCAGAGTGGACTTGACAAATTTACTGTGGCAACAACTTACACGCATTTTGACAGATTTACACATTACACATCACAAAGCCAGAGATTCATAAACCACAAAAATGGAAAAACATTGGTTCACTAAATTAAAACATACAACTTACTCAAAAAATCTTACTGAAGCTCTTCAGAACATTATGCATTCATACTGGGATCATCAGGATTGGTGGAGTTGATGCACGCTGTCAATAAAGAAAACAAATGAACTGCTAAAAAACTGAAATTCATGCAATTCTCAACTTCACTCAGCTTGTAATGCCAGTAATATAAAGACTGTAATAATGTGAACGGTACTCACAGCAAGCAGCTGTAACGCTTCCTGTTGCATATGTGACATCTGTGCTAAAATCATCAAAGATCACAGCTCAATCCATGTCTTTAACATGAGTGCATGCCAGGGCTCAGGGGGTGATGGCTAAGCTAGTTCGGTTTTTTCGCATTGGTTCCAAAGACAACATGCTTTACAATAACTCATCCTTCAAAGACTCTTGGCGCTAAGGTCTTACACAGTTGCTGTTTGCATAGCACATCACCAGTATTTCCATAGATAATATGATATCCTGAACATGCTGTGACCCTTAGCACACAAGCACTGTATGAAAAAGTGGGCATACAGTATGTGAATCTCAGGAAATGAACTCTGGAAAGAGACAAATGCTTCCAAATGAACTTCTGCTTCTTGACTTTGTATTGGATCACCACCAGCACTGCGTCTAAAATTTCAAATTCGGTTGAGAACGATTGCAGCTCAAAACACTCTTGTCTTCATAACATCAAATAAATTCAACAAAGGGAAGAAACATCAACAGAATCTCGGTTCTGCATTTCTGTCACAGCAAACCATACAACTGACTAAAGTTTACAGACCAGGTGTTTTATTTAAAAAACTGTGTGTAGGATCCTTACTAAAAGTCTACATACGCACAAAAGCCAAAAATGGCATACGCCAAAAATATTCAGATTTATAAAACAAATCCATGTTCCCTTTATAAATCACAGATCACCTGCAAGTGTGCGTACATGAATTATCCTCGGCTTCAGATCCCACTCTTTAAGCCCATTCTCCCGTCAAGTTTGTTTTTATAGATCGCAACCTTTGCGTGGGAACTTTTGCACACTTTATAAATGAGACCCCTGGATGTTTAAAGACTCATAATAAATACTCGGGTATAGGTTTTGTTAAACTGAAACTCACTTTCTAGAGCCATTTTATGCCTGGTTGGTGTGTAAGACAGCACTTAAACAAGTGTCATGTTTCAATTAGTTTGATAAAAAGGAATGGCTGCAATGACATTTGAAGCATTTTAAATCCAGATATACTGTAGGTAAAATATCATGTTTAGTTATTAATATTTTTTTAAATCTCATTTTAGCACCTGAGAAAAATCGGATTTACACATCACTTGAATGAGAATAAATTAATGCTAAAAAATAAATAAATTAATATATTTTTTATTAATTAATTAAATGAAGATTTTTGTTATAAAACCTTTTAGGGTCATATTGCTAACTTAATTCAAGAATGCCGTGACTCGACAAGGTCTGAGTAACTTTTGTCCCTGAGTTAGATGTTGATTAACACTAAACCAGTCTAAAAATAGTCCAGTTTCCCCAGCTGTAAACCCATTGGCTGTTAAAGTCTTTTGTTTTTTATAATAACCTGACATGTTGATAACACATTTAGTTTATGTGTTTATGAGAACACTTTGGAGATTATAGAAATGCTGATGTGTTTTATTTTCAAAGCATCATATGTGAGTGAATGTCTTTGATAGGGGACATAGTAGTGCATTTGTATGAGCATTTAAATATTTGTAAATTAAAATACACCTGATGACAGTTAGAATTTGAAGTATTGAGTATATTACTGTATATTACACTAATATATTCTGTATATGACCATATTATGGTGATCCTGGGGTCGTGATGATGGGGCCCTTGAATATTGTTGCCCAGGGTATAACAAAGTGTTAATCTGGCCCTGCTAGCACCATTCATTCCTTAAAACAATATCACAGAACATTTTAGTGGTTTTGAAACCATGACTGTTTAAAACCTCGGTATACCTTAAAACCGGTAACTGGCCCATGCCTAGACTATTTACTGCCCAAATACCAATAACTAATAAACTAAATCCTTTCATCTTTAACCCGCAGAAAAAAACAACTTGTGAAAACAGTTTAAACAGTAGCCCAAATCTAAACTAAAAAAAAAGCAAATGACTTGGCAACGCCATACTTTGTCGCATGTTTACTAACAACACAAGCAGTGGACTCTGACCTAATATTAGTTTGAGTCATTTTAAACCCATCATTTCTCCCGCTCATGTTTAAACAACAGCAGAGGGACTTGCCCATAGACCACCCCCTCAGAAAATCAGGACAGAAGCGGTTGAAAGGTGACAAAAGAGATGGATTAAAATATCAGGTGTAAACGTGATTGTGACTCTTGTCCACTTGTGATCTGATTGACCAGAACACTTCTTAAAAAAAAAACGCCAACGTTTTTCAATATTTGTACTTACCTAAACTTTTAATACATCCATATCTTTTTTCAATTTGTGCACTTAATCTTTGTACAGTGCGTTGTGAATGTGTTAGCATTTGGCTTAAGCCCAGTGCACACTGTGAGATTTCAGCCAGGATTTTTAGCTGTCTGGGACAAATTTTGAAATCCTAAACAATTTCTGGAATCCTAGGCTAAAATCTCCCGTCTTTGATCGCTAGTTTGACATGTTCACAGACAGCCGATTAATGACTGTTGCAATCAAAATTATCCTCCGACAAAATGTTGGCAGTGTCATAAATTTTGAGACACAATCCTGCTGTGTGACATCTCCCTACGACAACCGGCAGATCAAGAACCAATAGAGCACAGAACCCGATGACACAATTAGTGCGGCAACAACAACAAATCAACGCAGACAAATGTAAAAAAAAGAGCCAGGTAGACTGTACAGCAGGAGGAGAAACTTGTGGAGTTATGGAAACAATAAAGAGTTTTTGTACAACGTGTCATCGCAACTGTACCATGATAGGATACAAATGAAGCAGCCTGGAGAGAAATCGCGCTGAAAATTCAAATGCCAGGGACTCGTCTCCTTCGTTTTTTCTTCTTTTTATGCTCGAGACAAGTCATGATTAAAATGAACAGTAGATGTTGTTTCGGTTTGTTAGCCTGCGCTTCAGCTTGTGTTTTCCCAGCCGTCGTCGATCGATGACATAAAACTGCGGACGCGTTTGATATCTTGTGTCCTATTTTTAAAAGTCTTTAAACTTGTAGAGTCTGACATTGATGGAAACTGAGATCATATAGTGTAACATGGACTTAATTACAATCTTAATTGCACAGTGTGGCAAGCAACAATCCTAAAAGACTATTTAAAATCGCACAGTGTATACCGGGCTTTAGCTTCATTCATTCCTTAGGATCTGTGATGGCCATTGATGCAGCCACACATTAGAGCGGTAACTACATGACATTACATTCACATTTCTGTTTACATAATTTGTTCCTTTAGTATTTAATGCAATATTTGTTACAGATCACTTCATATTATAGGACCATAAATGAAAATGACAGACACAGTTGTTTTGTTTAAGTTTATTTTTCATTTGCATTCTTTCTTACCACCAACTAGTTTGGGTGCACACTTTCTAGTTAGTGGTTTATTTCCTTTTTGCTAATATTTATTTCTTTGAGTTTAAGTTACCTGTATGAGGAGTGGGGACTTGTCGCTGCTTAGTGCTGTGTGGAATGCCTGTGGAAGTCTGTGTCTATAGAGGACCGGCTGGCAACAACAACCGTCTTTTAAGTTCCTGGAGTATTCCATGTTTGAAATTAGCTGGGGGGAATGTATGATGGTTTGTTTTGTCTGATATAATTTGTATATTGGCTAATGGTCTAATTTGATAACATACTTTGAATTGTGTTACTTAACCTATTTGATTTGGTTTACATTTTTTGTAAAATGGATTTATTTAAATCTATTTAAATTGTGTTTTGTGTTATCCCCTGTGTGTGTGTAATGGACTAGTCCGGTGTGTATATAAGTTCCCTCATGTGTCATTTGAGTGGGTTTTTTTGTTCAGGTTAGAACTCTTGTGTTAAGTTTGTTTGCTTAGTTTATGTTAGCACAGATTTGAATTTCTTTATTCAAATTTAATTTGCTATTTTTTATGGGTTTGACCTTAAAATAAACCTTCTTTGTTTGGAAACCCTGTGTTCTTTTTGCCTCTGGCTGCTTGGTCCCTTACAGGATCCAAACAGGGATGAACTTAGAATCCACCAAACACTTCCATGTTTAACCTATTTAAAGACATGAGTAGCTACACAATGGTGGCACAAAATAAAATGTGGCGATTTTTTTAAACATCAGTAACATCGTCACTCCTGACTACTTCCCCTCTCGCTCAAACTTCCGTCAAAATTACCCGAGGTCAAAGTGCTGCAAACTAAGTGCTCTTCCGCCATACAATATAGTTCTCATTTTTATCCGCTTAAAATCGCCACAGTTTATTTTACCATACTTACTCGTGTAACATTTCATGTAGTTTAAATGTCTTTAAATAGGGAAACATGGAAGTGTTTCTGGCTTCTTAATTCATCCCTGTTTGGATCATAAGGAATGAATGGGGCTAGGCTAAATGCTAACACATTCATGAAGCGCTGTACAAAGATTAAGTTGAAAAAGATAGGTATGTATTAATATGTGTAAGTTGAGAAGACCGTAGTAAAATATTGAAAAAAATAAAAAAACGGTTGTGTTTTTCTTCAGTACCAGGTATAAACAGCCTGTTATCAGTGTAAATCCAAAGTTGTCAGGAGTACAGTACGGTCTCACTTGACCTTCAGAAGTTTAAATAAATACAGACAGCAGCAGATGAAATTCCATTTACACTTATATCAGTATTTTAGACATTTTCCCAGAGAGGTCAAAAGTAGAAACCTTAGAGGGCCAAGTATCAAAGAGATCCAGCACAAGACAAATGACATGTCTGAGATTGCATGGGGTGAAGGGCTTCCACTCTGGTTTGGGTCTTCCCTTGGGATGAAGCCTGGAAGTTGAAGTTCTGGAGTATTCGTTGTATGTGGGTGAACATCACTGTAAAAATATTTATTTAGGTTTAAAAATATAAAACGTTTAAGAATAGTCCTTTTGAGAAATATGCTTACCCTGATGTGTGCCCATATTCATATGAAATTTTGCAGGATACTGAGGTCAAGGTTATAAAATGACAGAATCTTTACATGACTCAGTAAACAATACATAGCAATGCTGTGACATCAGATCCTATGCATCATTTCCAAGCTCTTTGTACACCTGAACTATATTTAAAGTTGCGTGTGTGTGTGTATTTCTGGGATATAAGGAGCTTGATAGCACCCTGCATCTGGTTTTTGACCCTTATCATCATCTGTACGAGCCGCAGCTGCAGCCGCCCCCATTCCTATCCTGTTCTTGCACACACACATGCACACATACACACATACCAGCAGCTGTCACTGCTCAAAACTCTGGTATCGCGTTTCTTGTGCAGTGCTTGCTCTCCATATTACTACCATGATATGCCAATTCACACAAATACCATGAGAATTTGATACCTACAATAGCGCTTTTACCAGGGCAGCAACCATTTCATTAGCAATAAGTCTGCTTTATTTTTGTAACAATGACATTAAGATTCTCAGATCTTTAATTTTTGGAAGATGAGGAGTGGGAGTCAGTTTCAACACTTCCATCCATGACAGTACTCGTTACCATTCAGATTGCTTCATCATAAAGCACTTCAATGTGTGGTAATTGGTTATGAAAATAAGTGGTTACAGACAGTGTTCCATTAAGAGCTCCATCAAGACCTTCAATTATGTCTATAATAAACTGTTACGTTATAAAAAATGTATACCGAGACATCTCTAAAGCCATTCATCAGCTACAAAGATTAGAACTCTGCAGACACTGTCAGAAATAATGGTCCCTAGCTGTCACCGGGGTGGTACCCTTTCAAAAAGTACACATTGGCACCTAAAGAGTTCATATCAGTGCCTTATAGGTACATATTATTTAAAGGGTACTGCCCCAGTGACAGCTTGGGTCCATTTCGACCATCTTTTTTTCTGAGAGTGCACATGCAGGTCAGGCTGTTTTAATGATTTTATGATTAGTGGCTGGTGGTTTGACATTTTTAGTTTATTTTTTGCTGGATACACTCTCAGAATTAAAGGTACAAAAGTTGTCACAGTGACATTAGCTTTTTAAAAAGGTCCTAATACCATTTAGGTACTGTACAAAAGTGTACTTTTTGAAAAGGTATCGCCCGAGTGACAACTGTTCCTGTGCATTCACACCAGACGGCAAAAACGTGGTATTCACATGTAGTTGGGATTAGCTTTAGCCAGGACTAGGCCTTAGTTTAATTATGAAATATGACTTCCTAAAAAACATTACTTGTGTGCATTTTGAGGCAAAACAAAGGTCGCTGATGTATTTTTAAGATATGTCAGTGTAAGTTGTTTTCAGTTTGGACAGCTCTTACATTTTAGTCTAGGACTAGTCTAATCCCTGACTGGAAAAAAACCCTTTGAGTTTAATGACTTCATTCGCGCATGAAAGTCACACGTGAAATTCTAGTCATTTGAGACATTCACGCGTAAATTCACGTCATGGGAGTGGCTTCTGCAAGGCCGGCAGATCCAAGCTTTCACCCACTGAAATAGGCACTATGGGTGGGTTGCACCAACAAGGATTAGGCCAAAATCTGGTTTAAATCAAAGCTTATTTAATAATTCCGTTGCACCAAAGTTTAAACCTGTTTAAAAATAAACAGGTTTAAATTTAAACTGTCATTTTGATCCAGGTTTAAGTCTTACAGTAAATCTAGATTATCTTTAATCCTGTTGCTCCATTACTTTAAACTCTGTTTTAAATCTAAGTGAGGGATTAACTTTAAACTTGCATATGAGGAGGTTTTTTTATAATTAAATGTCTGGCTAAATGATTAGAAACACATATCGCGAGCGTGGTGGCGCTATTCAAAGATGCGTTTATTATAACGTCTCAACAAAGTGAGTTTGGCGGCTCAAAAAGTTACCGATGCTCATATGTGCTTCTCCTCTGTCACGCGCGCTCCAGTCAGACGAAAGACAGTGAATGAACAGACACACGGTGGCCCTTAATGACAAATGCGTCGACACATCTTGTTCATGATATCACAATATCTGCGCTTTGCAATATTTCCTGTCACAATATTTCCTGATATGTTAATCAATACAATTGTTTTAAAAGATTGTCAAATGTTTTTATTTGAATCAGACCTTTAGATTAGCCTACCGGTGTATGTAGGTGATTTATAATACAAAAATCTCATTACATTTGCTTGCATAAACTGTTTATTTTCTTTTTGAATGACAATGTCAACATTGTTTCTGTTTAATTACACCGAAAAATTCAACATGGCGGACAAAATAAATCGCAGATGAAGGGTTTAATACAGTTTAAAGTTTTAATCTAAGATTTGTTAATCTGTGTTTAAATTTAAGTGGTGCAACACAACTCGAATTAAAATTAAACTGAGATCAACAAACCCTAGATTAGCTCTAAACTCTGCTTAATTTAATCCTTGTTGGTGCAACCCACCCTATGTTTACTAATCGACTGCAGATTTGAATATTATACATATATAATCTCGGCTAAACTAATCTCAAAACAACACTTTGTGTCTCAGTAATATTGAAAAACAGCTATTCCATCTATTGAGTTATTAGAACATTATTTAAATATATAGCTTAAATTGAGTAAACTTACCAGATTGTTCAACTTCCTCAATCACTTTCTTCCAAACAAGATTCTTTTAATTCCTGTAAAAGTACGAAGATGTCTTGTATAGCGATGATGATTGTCCACAATTGTTGTTTTGTATTTCTGCCTCCGCTCGCTTCCTGTAAGCACGTCACTATTAGAGCAAGTTCCTGATTGGTTAGCGCGGTGTGAAAATCCGCCAAAGTTCCAATTTTTCAACTTGTGTAGTTCCCATGGATCATGATTTAACGCTCGAAACATTCAATTCGAGCCATGCCATTGGTATCATTTGCGCTTACCGCAAAGCGGATGCCTATTCACGTCTTTGCATTGACTTAACATGTAAATCACTCGCGCTTGCCACCTCTTCCGCGTCTGGTGTGAATGTACAGTTATACCTTCTTGTGCCTTTTCAGAGAGTGTATAAAACGAATGAAAAAGCAAATAAACGTGACATTTTTTATGTTTTTTAAAGAAACTTAATGTGCAAGCATAAGCATGTCAGTGTCAAACATTCAATTTTTGTGAGTGTATTTGGGTTGTACATAGCAACAATTGTGTATCACTTTTACTAACGGCAAAGGTCAGTAACATCATGGTCGGACCAGCTGGGTGAAGTTACTGTTTAGGGTATTCACACTGCCCTCATCTATCCTGGCCACAAGAACAATAGCAATTCTGTTATGCTTTTCTCTGTCTCCCTCCCTTACCTTTCTATTTCCTTCTGGGCAGGTATTTCCTGAGGGAACAAGGGCCATTATCACAGCTGAAGAGAGTCAGGTTTCTACACTAAACTTACTGACCTTCAAATCAATACCTGCCTCTAGGTCTTTGCCATGCTGTCTCCCCACCTCCCCTCGGCTGGGGGAGACCACTTTGTCATGCTCAATATGTCTCTCTCTCTCTCTCTCTCTCTCTCTCTCTCTCTCTCTCTCTCTCTCTCTCTCTCTCTATGAGACCAGAGCAGGATGCAGGTTGGGGCCCTAGTACAGACTCAGAGGCCCCAGAAGAGAATCAATGAGAAACTCACAACTTTAGGGACTAGAGGAAGGAAAGAAGAGAGGGCTGAGAGGAGATTGAAAGAGAGAGAGAAAGGTTTGAATACAGGTGTTCAGCTGCTGTTAGGATAAAGTTACAGGGTTAGGTGGTCACACAATGTTGCAGTTTGCCATTCATTACTGTTGATTTTTTATTATTTAGGCTGAAGAACTCTCTTGGGCTGGTAAATGTATTAATGTTATTAATACAAATGTTATTGTGCAGCCTTATAACTTGGGTTCAGTCGCATTATAGACAAAAACACAGCAAACTTGAAGCAATGTTTACTAAACTCACGATAAAAAAAATAATTTTTAAGTTTAATCAATTTAAAAGCCATTTTAACTTATTATTATTTGTCTTGAAAAGGGATGAGTTGCTACAACTTATAAAATATATTTGAAATGAGTCAAATTGATTTTATAAGATATAACAACTCATCTCTAGTGAAGATAAATAATAGTAAGTTAAAATGAACTGTAAATTAAACAAAAAAATTAAGATAGTAAAGATTTTTTTTATAGTGCACACTTGTAAAAAATGTTTGAGATGTTTAACCCATGCTTAATTTAAAACTCAACAGTTGGTTTTGTCTATGGGTTGTCTTGAAACAACTTAAGGTTGATTCACATATGTTGGTGCGCACCGTGGTGCAGCCTCGGAGCGCACCAATATACATTGTATCATTTTTCAGTTAGTGCGGTCCGTGTTCACATATATATATTTTTTACTTTAGGGTGTTTTCACATATACACTGTTTAGGTCGGCCCAAATGACGTGTCGCTCCGAGTACGGTGCGTTTGGGTCAGTGTGAACACAACAGCCGCACTCAGGTGCGCACTAAACAGCCGCTCCGAGACCGCTCTTAACAGGTGGTCTCTGAGCGGCTGTTGCCGAACTCTGGGGCGACCCACCTGTGGTGTGAACACTGCTGGACCTCGGGCCGAACCAAATACAGGAAGTTCTCCACATGTTTGAGCCACTGGGCTTTCGTTGTGACGTGAGCCGGGTGTTATATTGTGGGTTAACAACAAACAAGCCAATCCTGGTCCGTTGCATAGAGATTCGCTGTCTCCTTTACGTTTGAGCTGATGATTTTATAAATGCATAGCTGTCCTCCACACACAAATAGTGACATTACGGGCTTTTAGCAAACGGCTCCGTGAGAAAGGCTTTAATAAAACAGCTACGCAATTTCGCGTTAAAGCAAAGAAACTTCGCAAAGACGTACAATGTTTATCTCCACATCTTGATAGCTGCGCTCTCCCTGTCAAGCTGGTTGTCGTGGAAACGTGGGGGTGGTCATGAGACGGTAAGAGCTGTCAGAGACCAATGACAACGCTGACCGTTGTCACATGGTGTACGGTGTGGCGTTTCGAGTAAAGTAAAAAATATATATATGTGAACACGGACCGCACTAACTGAAAAATGATACAATGTATTTTGGTGCGCTCCGAGGCCGCACCACGGTGCGCACCAACATATGTGAAAACAACCTTACTCGAAATGCCGCACCGTACACCATGTGACAACGGTCAACGCTGTCATTGGTCTCTGACATCTCTTACCGTCTCATGACCACCCCCACGTTTCCAAAATAATAATAATAATAATAATAATAATTTTATAATAAATCTTTGAAAATCAAGTTATGGATTTGAATTTTTTATGTTTTTATAACCTAAAGATGCTATGTGAAAGTTTGTAATAGAAAATAGTGTTTTTCATCTCGTCACTTTCTTGGTATAGAAAACACGTTTTTACCGAAATTAGTCAAAATGGATTTATTGCGTTTTGGAACCAAACTCTTCATATGTACCCTTGACATTTTCCGTATATTTGTATATTTTATTATTAAAACAAGGATGATATGACCCATCCTCAAAATATCTGCAAAACTGATAATGCTGGTGGAAAGGTTGGTTGGTTTTGTGGGAGTATAAATGTAAAAATGAATCATATTGCTGTCAGAAAAGGAAAAGAAACAGAATCTTTCCAGATGTGCGTTTCGGTCTTCGTCAGTGATGAAGATGCAGATATCTGGACATCGTAATCCCAAACTGGCCCCGCGCCCAGAACGTTCTCCATATGATTAATGGGGCATTCGTAGAGA
Source organism: Paramisgurnus dabryanus (assembly GCF_030506205.2). Taxonomy (NCBI): domain Eukaryota; kingdom Metazoa; phylum Chordata; class Actinopteri; order Cypriniformes; family Cobitidae; genus Paramisgurnus; species Paramisgurnus dabryanus. The sequence continues at coordinate 9,723,971 of NC_133341.1, forward strand.
GACGGAGACATGGTGGTGGGGGGGGGTCTATACTCTTGTACCCCTGACTATTAGCTGCTCTTAGCTGATGTTTTAGGGACAGGTGCTGGTTTAGATTGTCCAAATCAATGCAAAGTAAAGAAATGTCCCATTACAGAGGCACATTACAGGTTAAACAGACTACCTTTCTGAGATATAGGATATCTTATAACTTTAAAAGACCCCATGTTCTCCAGAAAGGAATCCTCAGGGCTCTTAAGATGGCGATCAAACAATCTCTGTATGTTAGGAGTGACAGACCATGCTCTCACATTACAAGGAAAATATGGCAGAGATCAATGTTTCAAATCTTGTGTACCATGCAGAGTGGGGATAGGGGATCTTGACTGATATACAGTACATGACGAACATAAGGAAAAACTGTATAGATATTCAGGGCCGGAGTGGGACTCATTTTCAGCCCTGGAGTTTTATGCCTTAGATGGCCCACTTTAGTTCACGACTGACTATATTAAAATAATATCATTAAATCCTCAGCATATATGAGTCTGCAATAGTGCACTGTTCTCTACAGCCTTGCAATTATTTTTCAAATATATTATTTCAAATTCAGTGCAAATTCAGTAGCATAAACAATTATGATTTTTGCCATAATCGTGCAGCCCTACCATAAGGTATTTTAATATTATTAAATTAAACTTACTCAAAAACTACTGAAAGGAAACAAATGTGTTTGTGTTTTCCCCTATATTTCTATTTTTTTTTATAAAATGGTGGATCTTGAGATTACAGTACCTGTCATGTTGAAATAGTTTGGAAACCCCTGATATACAAAACACAAGCAAAATTTATCAAAGAGAAACAGATTTAAAAATATAAATTAATAGTGTTACAGTCACGCAAAATTGTATTAATTTATTCGTGTCCATGGCAAAATTTGATTCATTTATTTGTGTCCATGGCACGAAATTCAGCTTTTTTCGTGCCTTGAGCACAAATGTCTTTATTGTGACACACAATTTCTGTAAATATTTTTTTGTGTCTGTTGCACAACTTTCTTTTCCATTTCATTTTATGTATTGTTTTCACTTTTTTCTTACCATTGTCGCTCGGGGTTGGGGTTAGAATCACTTTCTGTTATATTTTTAGACAAACCCAAACCCCAACTTCAGGCGGGAATAGTTTTAAAAGCGGAAGAAAAACATGTAGAAACCAATACATAAAAGTTCATCCTAACCCAAACCCCAGATCTAACCCCACCCCAAAGCGACAATGATTTAAAATAAATAAATAAATAAAACAATACATAAAATGACATGGAAAAAGAAAATTTGTGTGAGTGTAACAAAAAATACATTCGTGCTCAAGGCATGAAAAAAGCTGAATTTCATGCCATGGACACAAATAAATGAATCAAATTTTGCGTGACTATAACATGACTTTCCTTGAGATCATGTTGCAATTAGACTATGTATATTGCCAAATAATGTTTAGTTCTAATGTTTAGTTAATAAACTCAAATTTTTTTAAGATGCACGGCATGCTCAAGTGGTTAGGACAATCAACTGGGGTATAAAGCGGTGGGGACATCTCCCACTCCCAAATTACATGAGGGGGGCTGCTCTGGGTGCAGCCTAGGGACAGCAACCTGGTGGCATGACAACATTGACATTTAAATGGGTTAAACAAGTACCTATGTTTTTTTATTTGTATTATGATAAACAGGGATGACTATTTATTGGAATGCTCTACACTTTTATTAAAATTTGTTACATAAAGATTTACAACCAAGTACCCATGAAATGGTCTTGGGATTGAATCAAACATCAAGAACAGCAACAAAATGAAAATGCTTTAATTGTGTACTAGTTTTCTGTAAGTTTCCTCTTAAATATAAAGTGATTCTGCAAACATTATGATAAGAAATTCTCATGATAACAGAGGCCAAACTGTAGATGAAAGATGTTTTTGTTGCTTCAAAAGCTCAGGGCTTTTGAAAAAACAAAACTAAACACAGCATTCCCACACAGCAAAATCACCAGTGTTAAATTTTCAGGGATGGTGTTAAATACACAGTGTTGATGCTGTTTTAACACTATCTGGTAATAAAATAACACTGCCATTGCTAGGCCAGTGTTATATTCACGACAGTGTCAGTGTTAAACAAGGGTGTTATCAGATTTCACTCTGAGCGGTGTAAATCAAGCCACGCCTCCACTAAACATTTCCTGTCAGGGATTTTACCGCCATTTTCTTTCACAGGAGGACTGAAGAGATCAGGTAAATCAGTCTCATAATATTCACATGGTTTGGCTAAATTAAACTGTTATTTCTCTGTCTGACTCTACGCAGCCATATGCCAAAAAACCTAAATAAGATATTTTTCCCATTTTATTTCCCCTTTGTTCGTTATTTGGTTCAGTTTAATCAGAGCTACCTTGTGTTACGTTGTTCGTTCCCTTGTTAGTTTAGTATAAAGTTAAACTGCTAGCTAAAAGTTTAAAACCAAGAAGGGTAATTTTAACAGGAGATATGAACGAAAGAATTGAACCATGATAAAATGCGACATGCACTACAAATTGAAGGTATGAAATTAAGTTAAATGAAACGAGGTCGTTTACATGCACGTGAGTGCACGGATATCGGTTAATTATTCAAATTACTGAAAAACACGGAGAAAACCGCAACTGCATCGTCATGTGTTTTTCTAAGATGTATGCAAACAGGGGAAATATCGCCAAACCAACAATTCATTTGACCAAAACCTCACAATATATCATCATTTGTATGCACAGATTGGATGCATTGTGTGTTGTAAGCTTTTCGTGGCGCTAGATGTCAGACAGATGCAAATGGCAAATACATACGGAAGTGTAAAACGTGTATGGCGAACATTTGTTTTTTTCTGTCATTATAGATGCTAGTTTGGTGAAAGTTCACACTGAGTGCTTCAAATCATTCAGAAGAGATGCTGTTTTTAGGGCAGTTTATTAAAGAAGACCTGACATGGATGACTTCCAATGAGAAACGACTGCTAATACTTATATAAATTCATTACAGAAGGTAAGTTTATATATTTATACATATAAATCATTTTATTTGACATAACTGAACAGTTAACCAATCTTTTTAGTATATGTAGTTTTGTACATATTATTATTATTATTATTATTATTAATCTGCAAAGAAACTCACATGACCTGATGCCAACTTTAATAAAAATATATTATCTTCTCATACATCGTTTTGCTATTGATGTCATATTAAATAGCAATCAAATTGATTACTATTTTGAAAATGTATAAATGAAGATTCATATATTGTCTTGAGTGCTGTTTTTAATATAAAAAGAATGTTGAGTTTTCAGAGTCTTTATTGTCATTTTTTGTGATAGGACCCTACCAGACTATATTTGAATACGGCATACCCATGAATTCTGGAACTGTTATTCCTTAACCCAGTTTGGAGGATAAGAGCTTACCAACTAGTTATGTGAGTACACACAGTACATTTGTACTGTACACTGTCTCTAACATGATTTATTATACTGAGATGATTTTGATTCAAATAACTGTTAAAACTGCACCCTTTTTGGTATTTTCTTGACTCTTTTTGTCTTTGAAAATCTGCAGAAATATGCTGAGGTGATGTATTGCAAAATAGCCAACATACAACAATATGGATGACCCTCTGTCTGGTCAACAGGAGTTTAAATATGGTAAGTGTACATGGGTTTGCTACTTTTTTTAAAGTTTAACTGTATACTCATGGTGTTTAAATTCTGTTTTGCTAGGATGGGACAGTTATGTGGCAGCTCTTCCCTGGCTCATTCACCTCTTGCCTTCATTTGTAAAAGGAAGAAAGACTGGAGAGGGTCAATGTGCAACTGAAGCTACTGATTGTGCTGTGTAAGTTTTTTAGTATTTTGTTCTAGTTATGTATTCAGCAGTTAGTTTGCTTGCATTGTTCACCCCATGTAAATGCATACAAGTTCATAAATACACATCAAATACATTCATCAAATACACTCTTTTAAAACACTTAGGTGATGAGCATCAATCCATGCTTTGAGGGGAATGAATCAGCACAGCCATGCCTGCACTGCGTTGGGAACAGAAGTTGCATCCAGAATTTTTGCATCATTCTGGACCAAAAAGCCATTCCCTCCATGATGAAGACCACTGATGCAGCCTTCCACTACATCATGAGTAAAACAACTACAGAACTAAATACCAGGTTGGAACGTATTTAAGAAAAATGAAACGTCTTTTGAATTGAAATGTCTGTTTTGTTATGGAAAAATCTTTAGTATTGTGAAGGATAAGCATTTCTGCCTGCCAGTAAGGTAATTGCAGTGTATTTTAATGTTCAAGTTTTGAGTAGGGTGGCTAATTTTTTTTAAACTCTCATTTGATATATTAAAGACCTTATAATAAGTGGTTTTCATGTCACTGCGCTGTGGTATAAGATAACTTTCATTATTCCATACTGTATTCTGTTTCTAATTGTAGCTGAGGTATTTAAATAAGCAGTGTTAAATGCAAAGTGTTGTGTGTATCAATGTAAATATTAAATGTGATGTACTTTAATAAAAAGAGGTTTTGCAATATTTCTTGTCATTTGTCTTTTATAGAAACAACCCATTAGCAACAAAAGTGGCTATTAATCAGTATTTTAACACTTAACATTGTTGAATTCACATTACACTGGTGTTGACCTTAAATTAGGAGTGTTAATTTTTAACACTGTATTTCTGTGCCAACACCAGTGTAGTGTGGAAACAACAATGAATAGTGTTGAACAAAGTGTAAAATGTAACAATATTGAGTGTTAAATTAACATATAATGAGTGTTGTTAAATTAACACTACACTTTTGACTAAATTAACACAGTGTAGTGTGGACACATATACACACTTTTCCAGTGTTAAATTTGACACCCTGGGTGTTATTTTAACACCAGTGATTTTGCTGTGCATGGTCACCATCCAAGGTGAAGAAGGTTGTTGTCTCCTAGAAAAATGGTAACACTTCATTTTCCTTACTCGCCATCATAAACCCCAGATGTCCTTTCACAATCTCAGCTCAACATCTGGACTTAATATGCAAGAGATAGCAAAAGATAAAATGTCAGTCTATTCCTTAGTTTTGGACAATGGAATATTGTGGAAAAGGCCGGAATAATAATACTTTACAGCTCCAGACTCAATGACACCATGAGTTGTTCTTTACATTAACCACTGCATATGCCTACATATTACCATTGACATGTACAGTATAGTAAGGACACTAATGCAACTCACACTTACCTCATCATGAGTTTTTTTGCCTTTCTGGATTTTAATCACTTCTTTTTTTTGTTTGTTGGCTAAAGATTTTGGATTGAGATGGAAGAGTGGAAACAATTTCTTTTGCACTCCCTGTTTTGTTAACCGTTTTTGTCTCTTTACACTTAGTTTTGAAACTATTTTGTGTCTCATACATGCTGATAAAGGTATTTGTTTGCCAAGTGATATGATTCATGGCTTGAATCGTTTGTGTTCAAGTGTAGACAAAGTTCAAAATTTAAATCAAATTAGTGCTCATTTAAAAATTGGCCTTTGTACACATTTCGCTCTGCTGCCTAAGGCCTTTATTTTATTTTTTAGGCGTTAGCATTTAGCCACATGACATTCTGGACATAAGGTTAGCTTTGAGAATAGGCGGGTACGTGCATGACTGTTGGTCTTTAGTAAAATTAGCTCATCATATTGAGTGTTGACAGAAATGCTGAGTGCAGAGAAGCTGCAGAGGAATCCTGAAGGTGAAATGTCTCTATCTGTCAGAATGCAGGAACAGCTGCTCTTGTCAGGTAAGACCTTGTGTGGTAAATCACCAATGTGTCCTGGTGGGAGTGGCCTGCTAACTATTTTCTAATGGAGAAAGCAGACCGCGCTCCTGGACTCACTGGAGAACTGAAAGAATTCTGTTAACTGTCTCAGGACTCAAGGGGGTCAACTGTTAATCCCAACTGCATCTGCAGCAGAATGGTTTGATGAAGACAGTATTTTCTCTGAAACTGTCATGGGCTGTTTTTCTCATTTGTAATTGAGACATGTAAGTGAAAAATAATGTACATGTAGCTAGTTATTATCGCAAAATAAAACAAAAAAGAGTTTTTTTTTGCTATAACAACATGCTGGATGTACATTATCCTAATAATTACACGACTACTTGCCACACAACTGATTAGAATTATTTTTGGTGCCTTTTACATTATACATATTAGTAAGATGACTTACAGCAGAGAGATGTGAAATAATGGGTAATAATGATGTATAAGAATTTAGCAAATATTATGAATGTGTTCACAATATGCAGCAAAGCTAATAGAGTGATGAATATTCATGAACATATCATGCAATAAACATTCAACAGGCCCTGACACACAATGTTAAATAGTCACAAGGCATAGTAGTTTGTCACGTTTCTGTTTGGTGTTAAAATTAATCGTTTTTGCCCTCGCATCGTGTGATGACAAAGAGGACATGTCTCTGCCAGTTGTAATGGAAGCATTTGTGTTAGTGTAGTACTACAAATTCAACACAATCTTATGCCAATATTTACCTATTATATGCAGTTGCTTATTTGTTTGAATTCGTATGATATCATTCGTACAAGTTAGTATCTGTATTTTAGATAATCATACATTTTAAACGCTATCTGTTGCATCACAAACCATGATGCAATGTCACTGTTCTGATCTTTATGTTCTGTATGATTATTTAACTCTTTACCCGCCATTGACGAGTTATCTCGTCAATTAAGAGAAAACATTTGCACAAAAAAAAGTGTTTCTGATGAATTTTTATGTTAATCTGCAATATCGCGATTATCCACTATGGCGCACTTACCCAATTAATGAAAAAACTGAAGCCAAAATGTTATTTACAATTACTAATAACGTTAGTAAACATTAAGTAAAACGTTAGTAAATGTTAGTAAACGTTAGTAAAAGTTTAAAATGCACATAATTTTAAAATCTCTGTATTTTTTATAATCGTTCGAATCTGATCGCTAACAAAATTCCTACACAAAAATGCAATTATTTCAGCTTTTTGTTAAAAATGTGTATTTTTAAGGAAAAATATCCATATTTAAGAGTTTATAAGCAGAGAAAAGATATAGATATGCTTTGTTTGTTTATTGTTTGTTTGAAAGCAAAGGGTCTGTTCTTTCATTTGCCATATTTGTATGTTTATATATTTTTAGAGGAAAATTTTCCTGGAAAGGCATTTTGTGAAACATTTGTGAAAATCACAAAAAAATGGCTGGCGGCGAATGAGTTAAGTGTTGATTTTTGTTATTAGTATTGTTCACTTAAGTTTTGTTTTGGTATTTTATTTTGTAATGTGTAAAGATCTCTATTCTATTCTACTGTACAATTCATATTGATCCCAGGCTTGCAATAATAGAGATTTGTTTTATATAAGGTGCTTTAACTGATATTTACTGAACATTATATTCATATTGTGACTCTTTATGACTCAAATATTTCAGCTATGGATATTAAAGAATACTGTACTTATTCTATATTAGGGGCAGTAGTTCTCCAGGGCTCTTGTGGTCTCCATCCAGACCCAGAAAGTAAGTCCGGATAGAGAGGCACATGGTGACCATGTGGAGGCCACCTTATCTCAAGTTCAAAGAAATGAAGAAGGCCAAAAAAAGTTCGCTCAACCTTTGAATATGCTTTCATGATAAAGGTCTGTTTGATAGAGTGTTGGCTAGATTGCTCAAGAGCAAAGGTCCTTGAGGAGATATGCTAGGACCTCCTTACTGAGTGATGAAAGCTGGGGCCTCTGCTCTTTTTTGGAATTGTATGCCGGGGCTTCACTCCCATGGCCCATCCAAAGGCTTGCACACGGACAGCTTTGTTTTAAATCAACTTTTCCCAATGCAAATACAAATTACAATCATGACACTGAAAACTTGCAGTCCTAAATTTGAAACAACACACGGTGACAAAGTAATGGATTCCTGAAAGCGGAAGACTAAACACCAACTGTATTGCAAACGTTTCTTGGCACCTATTTACTTTTTTCAGTGCAATAAGTCTTTATCATTTCAGAACTGCTGTTAAAAACAGGCCATACTAATACATAAAACTTTCCTTGATAGATAAAAAGCCGAAGTATGGTCCACTTTTTACACGTATGTATGCAAGAGTACACGTATAATGCATGTGACTTAATTTTTGTCATCAGAAGAGTGCACGCGTACTGTACACGCACTGCTGGATTTTTGAAACCCTGTGGACATTGTACGTGTAGGTCCCGCATGCACATACAGGACAATTTAGTATGTAACCCAGGAGATGCACTACATTTTTGTTGTAATGTTGCAAGGCTGTGCATTCAACTGTGTGCGTACGTTCGCGTACATGTTAAAAGCAGACTATATGTGAGCTAAAGGGTTTACAAAATGTCCATAGGCATATATCCACATTAGAATAATGTATTGTTAATCATTTTACATTTGCTCCTAACTGTATGCAAAGTACTTACCTTAGAGTCCTTTAGCAACAACAACAATAATTTTTTTTCTATCTTTCATTAAAAAAAAAAACCCACCATACAGTGAAATAACCCATTTGGTGTAATAACCCTTATTACATATGTTTATACAAATGCTTTAGTTATTCTTGAGCCGCCTAATACATTCCCTAAATTACCTGTTTTTATTTTTTGCACAATGACCAACTTGTTTAATTTTAAAGAATTTGGTCCTCATAAAACTAAATGTGACCGTGGACCAAAAAAAAAAAAAAAAAGAGTCATAAGAGTTTAACAGTTAAATGTAGCAATACATCAAAATTAAAGATTTTTCTTTTATGCCAAAAATCTTAAGGATTTTAAAAAAAGATTGTTTCTTCTATTATATTATAATGTTATCGTTAAAGTGTGAACAGCTCTTAAAAATTGTAAATTATTATACATCATATTATCCTTTTTATGACTTTTTATAAACATATAATTGAAAACTAAGGTTTTAGTGTCATTTCATGACAACTTTACATGCATTTAGCATTTTTGCAGCTAGATGTGCTTGTGAAATGGTCGTCCAATAAGACAAATGACACTTCTGTCAACTGACCTGAAACTCTCTCATGCCCCAGGCCATCCGTTTTGTTGAGGCCTGAACAAGCAGAGGCCAGCGGTCTGATATTATCCAGTCATCTGCCCCATCCACACGCCTCCATGTTGACAGATAAACCGTGCCTCTGCTGGCCTCATCCATCTTCATTGAGCCTAAAAGATTGACGGTAAGTATGTCTGATAGTGTAGAACAGAAGAAGCTCTGGACTCTTCCAGTGTTATCTCAGGCTGCCTAGGTTTCCTTGTTCAGAGGAAGCACTGTTTTCATGGACTCTCTGTGTATGTGTGTGCTTTTGTTCGCATTGACTTCTGTAACCCACTAGACTTTCAGTCTCCACGCATCATCAAAATCTGTCAATTATATATTGACTTTGAAAGTACCATCAGTAACCACATTTTGTCTGTTTGGATCTCCTTGGTAAATGCTAAAGTTTAGGTGATTCCCTTAAAATGTGTTCACAATCTGTGATATAGCTGAATAAATGAAGTTAAAGACTAAAATAATAATAATAATAATTTCTCCTCCAGATGCATTATTGGCAATGCCTGAGAAATGTCTGTTTTGTGTGTATAAAAAACAGCCATGTTGTTTAGGGACAAGCCAGTGAATCAAATTTCTCTCCAGGGGTTGTTAAATATCCCCCAGCAGGCCACTGCAGCGCCACACTGCATTCCACCAAGTTAAACCCCAGCTAGGGGCCAAGAGTGTAAAGCTCACTCCTTTTACGTACACCCAAATACATCCCAGAGGCTAAAGACATAAACCTTTGCCTTCCATGGATAGGAACACCTGTTTGCCCTTTTGACTTTCAATAATGAAAAGAAAAAATTAAGGTGCTGTAAGTGATCTTAACATTTTGCTAACCTCCACCAGACCATGAAATAGGCCAGCTCTTTCACCAAAGACATGTCAGAGAACCACTATGCAATCAATAAAAGCCTTTCTTTCTTATAATGATGTAATGTCTTGAAAGAAATGAAAGACACGCAATCCCTTTCCTTATAGGCATATTGATTATTTTAGCTTTAGCCGGGCTGGTCAATGCTTCTTATAGCCAGTGATGTCATGCTGGTGTTAAAACTCAAATTAGATGTGCTTCTTAGGCCAAAGACCGAGGAATCTGCCGTGACAGCTGTGTGAACCATCTGAATCACTCTTAACTTATCTTTATTAAAAACAGACACATCGCTTACTAGTAAACTATAAATAACATCTTTTTGTAAATGTGTGGGTTAGAACAATGCCTTATAAATATTTCCATATTAACTAGTGAGGAAACATTTGGCAAATCTATAGCAGTGGTTCTCAAACTTTTTCCGCGTGCGGCCCCCCTTGTGTACAGTACGTTCCTTCATGGCCCCCCTAAGAAAATGTATGACAAAAACCTGTTCTAAAATTGTACATTTTAATTAAACAATACATATTAAGTTATACAAAGTAGTGTTGTTGGTTAGTAGCCTTATTTTTTTATTACACAGAATTCATGATAAATTAATGTATTTTATAAAATGTCATAAAACTGGGGCCCCCTGGCACCATCTCGCACCCCGGCCCCCAGTTTGAGAACCACTGATCTATAGGCTACCCTCAATATTGAGCAATATAGGAGCAATGTTTGAGCAATTAAAGAATAACAACACATTAGCCGTTTTTTTTTTCAAAATGACTCTCTGTTTTGGGACCGTATTTCATTTATTAAAGCGTTAATTTAACTAAAGGTGTTTTCAGAGAGGCTGATCTCATGAATTTCCGTGGGATAGTCCCAGAATTTTTTGCTCATTTTTCCATAGCATTCTGACGGATCTCCACATTTTTCCGTGGCCCTGCTACGGACTGTCTTTTTCCGTGGCATTCTCATGGATTGGTTACTCAACTGTTTTGTCCTATTTTCTTACCATTTTCACTTCAGTTTAGGGTTAGATTTACATAAAATGACATCCCTTCCCACACCCAACTCTAACCCCAACGCCAGGCAACAATTGTTTAAAGTTTAGAAAATATGAAAGAATACATAAAAAAATAGTATAAAACGAATAGTTAAAGTGACGCAACTAACGCAAACACCAAATCTAACCCTAAACCGAAAATGGTTTGAAAATAGGAAAAAGCAGTTGAGTAACCAATTTGTGACAATAACATGGAAAAAGACAGTCCGTAGCAGGGCCACGGAAAAATTAGGATATCCGTGAGAATGCCACGGAAAATGAGCAAAAAATTCTGTGACTATCCCATGGAACTTTGTGAGATCAGGTTGTTTCAGACCTGTAGATCGATTGCTTTGTTCAGAAACCAGGGGTTAAATAACGGTTGCAAAAAAAAATTCAAACAATTTAGCAATTTCATGTTGGCTCAGTTCGCATTCACAAGGCAATATTTTCAAACTAACCAGACTTTATGAATACAAGTCATGTGCGAGTAAACTCTCCTTTAATTGGTGATCTGTTTATTTTCAGAGATTCCGCTCAAAGTTGTCCGTCAGGATTGACAGACAGCAGCTTTCGGGATTATTGTGTGGCTTTTTTTGGTAACTGTGGTTATATTACTTCATTATTGTAAGCATGAATCAAAACTTAGGCGGGACAACATTCTTATCAAGTACCTATTGCGGAGAAGAGCAATTACAAGACATTTTATAAGGAATAGGTGCACTTTGGTTTTGAATGACACTGACGTGCTCACCAGAACTCGTCACCAAAGGCCTGTCATACTCTGTTCAGGGTTAAAAACGCAATAAGATAGCCTGTTCGTTGCTCCGTTGGGTCAGATTGGTTTTAGACTTATACCGAACCGCTCCAGGGTTCGTTTGCAACCGAGGGAGTAAACGCATCAGGTTCCGGAACAAAGGCTCAGGTCTGAAAACACCATAAGAATAAAACTTGGTAACACTTTATTTTACGACCCGCAAAGTACCGCGTAATTAAACCGAATTTACAGCGTACCTATTTGTAACAACAGAGTACCTCTACAGTACGTACTTGTAGTTATAAGGGAATAATATTTTAAGTTTGGGGTAATAAGGGGGTAAGAATATATGGAAAATTATTCTCTAAGTATTTCATAACTACAGGGTACATATTGTAATATTACGTGGTATGTATGACTTACGTCTATGGGTAATATGGTCTATGTGTAATAGGTTTTTTTTTTTCATATTTGCTACTTACCTGATGAAGTGTTTTGTATAGCCTACAGTTGATGTCTACAAGCCACGTCGGCAAATAAAATATAACACACAATAAAAATAATAGCAACTTGTACCTCTTTGATCTGTATATGTATACAGGAGTTACCAGGTAACTCTTATATTTGCGGGCTGTAAATTGAAGTGGGGCTTATTCCCCGATTGTTCTGTATATGTACCAGGTAACTCTTATATTTGCGGGCTGTAAATTGAAGTGGGGCTTATTCCCCGATTGTTCTGTGTATGTACCATGTAACTCTTATATTTGCGGGCTGTAAATTGAAGTGGGGCTTATTCCCCGCTTGTTCTGTGTATGTACCATGTAACTCTTATATTTGCGGGCTGTAAATTGAAGTGGGGCTTATTCCCCGCTTGTTCTGTGTATGTACCAGGTAACTCTCATATTTGCGGGCTGTAAACTAAAGTGGTGCTTTGTTCACCTCTTGTTAATAAATGTTATAGGGTAAATACCATAAACATACAGAATATTGTTATTTTTATTTTAAAACAACTTATTTCAAAACATCTTTAAAACACTATAATTAAGCCAACACTTAATGTTTATTATCACATAACTTTTATTTAAAATAAAAAGTCATGACAATTTTTCATTGTTTTTGCGGCTTGGCTTCCTCTGTTGGTGTTCTTGTCCACTCGGATGATGAGTTGATGTCGTCTCACAAATGCTGTTCTGCATTACATATAAAAAAACATAAATGAAAGCCTTCAGTAAATGTTTCTTCACTGTGCCTTGACAGAAACAGAGTTTTCTAAGCCAGTTACGTTTATAAATTTTAGGCTTACTTATGTGCTAGCTAACCTGCTACCGTTAGCTAGCAACTTTCTTGAAAAACATTGTTTGAAATGCGTGAGTCATGTATTAAAAAAACCAGTCACCTTATCCAGCATGCGGAACCTGCTAACATCACTCGCAGCCGTACTCCACAGTGTAGAACGTTTTTAAAACCTCTTAAAGAAATTTCACCTCAGGATTGCGTTCCAGCAAACCTCCTGCAGACGACCGCGCGCTCTACACCTGCGCAGTAGCCTACGCATGTAGTCGTCTTTTGCTTTAGCGGGAGCTGATATCTGCTGTTGTTTCATTCTGGTTTGCCATTGCATAAATTATATTTGGCTAAAATACTTGTGTTTACAGTAAATAAATTGCAAAGCACCACTTCAAATATGTCCGCAAATGTAGGAGTTTCCTGGTAAATAGGGAATAAGTTGCTATTTTTATTGTACTTACCTTAAAAAAAAGATAACCACATTAAATCAGCTTGACTTTTGTTATTAAAAGCAAGTCATATAGGCTACTAAAATAAAAGTGATATGCTGTTATATTTATTTGCCGATGTGGCTCGTAGACATTGACTGTATACAACATTCAGTAGTCAATATGAAAAATTCACAATAAAAAATAAATAAAACATAATTTCCCCATAGACTTGACTAAGTCATACATACCACGTAATATTACAATAGGTACCCTGTTGTTATAAAATACTTAGAGTATAAATAATTTATAATTCTTCATATTCTTACCCCCTTATTACCCCAAACTTTAAATATTATTCCCTTATACCTACAGGTTACCTACCCTGTTGTTACAAATAGGTACGCTGTAAATTCGGTTTAATTACGCGGTACTTTGCGGGTCGTAAAATAAAGTGTTACCATAAAGATATTTTTTGTGAAATCCTAGACCTAAAGCTTTCTGAGCACCTATATACAGTTTCTTTCGACACACGTGCGGTGGCACGATTACACTGAATGTCAGAATGGGAAAGAAAGGTGATTTAAGCAATTTTGAGCGTGGCATGGTTGTTGATGCCAGACGGCCAGTCTGAGTATTTCATAATCTGCTCAGTTACTGGGATTTTCACGCACAACCATTTCTAGGGTTTACCAAGAATGTTGTTAAAAAGTTAAAACATCCAGTATGCTGCAGTCCTGTGGGCGAAAATGATGCTAGAGGTCAGAGGAGAATGGGCCGGGTGATTCAAGTTGATAGAAGAGCAACTTTGACTGAAATAACCACTCATTAAAACCAAGGTATGCAGCAAAGCATTTGTGAAGCCACAACGCGCACAACCTTGAAGCGGATGGGCTACAACAGCAGAAGACCCCACCGGGTACCACTCATCTCCAATACAAATAGGAAAAAGAGGCTACAATTTGCACAAGCTCACCAAAATTGGACAATTGAAGACTGGAAAAATGTTGCCTGGTCTGATGAGACATTCAGATGGTAGAGTCAGAATTTGGTGTAAACAGAATGAGAACATGGATCCATCATGCCTTGCTACCACTGTGCACGCTGGTGGTGTAATGGTGTGGGGGATGTTTTCTTGGCACACTTTAGGCCCCTTAGTGCCAATTGGGCATCGTTTCAATGCCACAGCCTACCTCAGCATTGTTTCTGACCATGTCCATCTCTTTATGACCACAGTGCACCCATCCTCTGATGGCAACTTTCAGCAGGATAATGCACCATGTCACCAAGCTCGAATCATTTCAAATTGGTTTCATGTACATGACAATGAGTTCACGTTACTAAAATGGCCCCCACAGTCACCAGATCTCAACCCAATAGAGCATCTTTGGGATGTGGTGGAATGGGAGCTTCGTGCCTTAGATGTGCATCCCACAAATCTCCATCAACTGCAAGATGCTAACCTATCAATATGGGCCAACATTTCTAAAAAATGCTTTCAGCACCTTATTGAATCAATGCCACGTAGAATTAAAGCAGTTCTGAAGGCGAAAGGGTGTCAAACACAGTATTAGTATGGTGTTCCTAATAATCCTTTAGGTGAGTGTATATTTCAAGTGTCCAAAAGGCTTACGAACGGGTTTGGTGAAAAACAAACTAAAATGTAATGTGTTTTTTCACAAGTCTTCACAATTCACTCCCATTAATACCAGAAACCCAAAACAAAAATCTGTGTTTTGTTTTGTTTGAATGAAAGCCATCTGTGGTTTAAACGTTATGATTTTGCGTAAATAATGACTACATTTTAATTTTTGAAAAAATAACAACAACCCTTTAAGTCACAAATACATGTGCCATGAGACCATACGGAAATTATGTGTTAGTATTGACAAGATTGATGTTTTTCATCTTGCAGCATTGGTGGCCTCACACTAATGAAATGGAGTTTTGCCAATATAATGCCTTTTCCTGTGGAGGGATCATAACATAAGGCCAATTAATGCAGAAGGCCACAAAGCAAACATTCCACAAGACTCTAGTGGAAGGGCTCCATGTCTGCTGTGCACCCAATTCATACTACCATGTTTTCGTTTTCAGTCGGCAGGGAATGGATATGGTATGAAAAGTATGAAAACTGTGAACAGAGCATTTGCATGGCTACTTGCACAAGTTTTCAGGGCAGTATACTCACAGGCCCCAGTTTCATGTTCCAGAAACAGGACATTAACCTTCGTGAGACAAACATGTTGAGAACACTGACAGAGTATATTGACCCGTTTTAGACCCCTGAATTTTTTGTTTCACTTAGAATTAATGACTGGTGACTAAAATCTTCCAGTGACTTATACTCGCATCCTAGTACAATTCCCATCGCATACTGGAGTGAAGAAATCTGCTGAGCTTTCCTCTGTTTATGAGCAGTGCTGGTGTGTATATCAAGAGGCAGAAGGTGGTCTGATACCTTCAGGAAAGAAGAGTGGTGTGTATGTGTGTATGTTTGTGTGTGTGTGTCAGTGCTTGGGAGGTTGTGATTAAGATGTTCTTGGGTAAGACCACCAGGATGCTGTGTGCGTGTATGTGTATATGTGTGTGTGTATAAGTACTTGTCTGTATGAGTTTGTAAAAGACGAAACGATAAACCCCCACTTGGTTACTAATATCACATTATTAATATTTATAGTCTTTAAATATTTATAGTTTTTAATGCTCAGTATGACAGACGGCAAATGATGCAATGAATGCAATTATAAAATTGGATGATCAACAAATATATATTATTCTGTTGTTTTTTCTGAATGTAATAAGCCTGTCAATGTAATAAGTGGGCTATCCAAACTATCTTATCTTATCTGTAACTTTAGTTGCTTTGCTTTTCCAAACTCAACATCCATTATTATAATTTTTTTTTCAATAAAACACACTTGTTTGTAATTTACTATTAGCATGGTTCTTTGGGACACTGTAATGTGTGAGACAATTTAAAGTTGAGATAAACACAAAATGATGTTAAGTTAATTCTTGACAAAAAGAGGCTGTGTTATGTTGCGAGTTGTATTTTGAACATGTTATAACAACACTGCTGTATTTATAATTTTATATTCCAATGGTTTTGTATAAGTCGTTTTTGTGTGAAGATCTACCCAAGCGGACACCATGTGCTCTTGTGGCTGAATTATAGTTTGTCTAATAATGATCTGCTGTTATAGTGTTTGTTTTGAGCTGTTTTCACATGGCAACTATGATGCTGGAGCAGAGGAAAGTATAATTATTGGAATAGGCATTGGCAGGTTCCTGTAATGTTTTGTCTGTTTCTAATGTTTGGAAATAAACCAACACAATATAAAAAAATAATGAATAATGTCCTCAAATAATCATTAATTTTCTTTAGAGCTTTAGCAATAATTTTACAAAGCACCTTTACAAAGAATAGTGCCTTACAAATCCCCAACCAGTCATTTTTAAACTAATGTAGTCATATCTGGGGTGCATTTCCAAAGATGTAACTCTTTGCTTAAAATCCACGTAAAGTCAATTCAGAGAATGGTTTCTAAACACATTATAAATGTTAGAAATGTATTGCTGAACCACATTACAAAGACAGTGAACTATGTAGAACTAAATTTTGGAGTTAGACCATGAACAGTTTTTCAAACTTTCTGAGATCAGGATTATTTAGGCAGGAGCCCAATAAGCACTGCTGCCACCTAGCATATAGTATAGACCCTTTTACAGTTGGTAAACAATGTGACGTATTTGTGTGGGCGGGGCTTAGCTGGAGGCAGAAAGATTCCCCTCAATGCTTTAGCAGACGGTAGCTAGCGAGTTTTCTTAGCTTTAACCATAGCTGTCGTCGTTTTTTTTTGTCTGGCAGTGGCAGCCATAGATATGTATAAAGGCTAGATGTCTCGTCCTCGCTGCTGGTCAATTGAGTGGAACGTCCGCATTGTGGCGGCCATCTTACCACAAGGCGCTCGCTCACTCGTAGCATTGAGTTTTAATGATGCAGGTACTTTTAAATGACCATAACTTGCTTAATTTTTTACAGATTTTCAAACGGTTTGGTTTGTTATAAACCTTAAAGATGTACCTATGACATTGCATACCTATACTAAAAATAAATAAATAATTCATGAAACATGTTAAAGCATCCAGAATTATAGCCACGTTAATAACGTTTGTAAAAAAACAAACCGTTTGAAAATCGGTAGAAAATTGAGCAAGTTATGGTCATTTAAAAGTACCTGCACCATTAAAGGTCACATATTTTTAGGCTTTCTAGAGTTTTATTTTAGGTTATGATGTCCTTAAGAATATATATTTGCTGTTTAAGTACCAAAAACAATCTCTATATATTTTTTACAGCTCCTCTTTCAGGAGCTCTGCTAAAAACAGGTCGTTTTGGCATGTAATAGTAATATTCATGAGCCTCTCTTCTGATAGGCCTGTTATTTTATGAGTGAAATACGCAGTTGAAATAAAGTTACCCATGGAATTACACTAAGTGTTAGTTTCTGGACACTAAATGTTAGTTTAGTAAACCAATAGACACAGAGACTAAGAGATTTTAACCTTACCATGTTTAACTAAATAAACAAAAAGACACCAAAAGGGCTTGTGTCTGTAACTTAAGAAAACAAACAACGTCTGATTTCCAACAGATATTCTATCAAAACCGGTGGCTACCAAAGACTTTAACGTTACAAAACAACACTTTAGCATCTAGTTAGCAAACACGTTAGCGTTGCATAATTGTTTACAATATATTATTTCAGTTTTCTCTGGCTCCATAATGTAATTTAAAAGTTAGGACTGCTGATAATTCGCATGCGATTGTCTCGTGCATCCCTTCAGTAAAGCCGGTTCATTGATTAGCAGTAAATCACCATCAGCTGCTTTCAGAAGCGGCAAGGCAGCCGGTTCTGAGAGCAGGTGATGCCGCTTTACTACTAACAACGAGATTCGCCTGACAATCGCGTGCAAGTTATCGTGCAGCCCTGCTTAATATGTGTTTACTTACGGGTTGTGGATTTAAGGTCGGATCCAACAAAGGACTGCAACATCTTTGATGAGTAGATTCCTGGACAAACCAGCACTGAACTGCCACACCGAAGCAGTCACTTGTGAAATGTTTAGATCAGACGGCTAAAGTTGAACTAATTATTGAGGAATTTCTAATTAAATGAATATTAGCCATTGTTCTCGTATATTAATGTTTTCAGAAGCCTTTGCAATGATTTAGTTTCCTGACATCCATCAATTGAACAGCATTTTCTCACGTGGTGTGATGGAGTTTGTTTAGCAACAAGGGGGTGGGGCAGTGGATGGTGGACAGTGCTCGGGGTGGAGACTGAAGGCGGCGACTGTCTCACGGTGACGTAGCAAATTCACGGAAGTACAAACGAACCGTTTTAACTCACAGCTACTTCAAGCAGGCTGTGTGAATTTGACTCTTAAATGACTGTTTTGAAACTTATATGGTACTTACGCCGGATTTCCACCGACTGCGGAACGGCTGCAGATGTGCCCCGCTGCGTTATGGCTCCGCACTCCGCCGTCCGCCAATACCCACCAGTTCCGTATTGGTTGCAGAGCGGCTGCGTGCTGAAGTGACGAGGACATATGAGGTCTCGCAAATTCATGTGATGATCGCGCGATACCTAGTTCTGTCTCCACCAATTATGACTTGAATTATGACGTTTTTACAAACCAGCCCAGATCACAACACGAGATCTCGCGTAGAAAGAGCAGTACATCAAATCCATCCCAAATTAAAAAAATAAGAAAGCTGCTAAAACCATTTATTTATGCTCTATCTTTAATGTATTTATTATACCATATACTTCACCATTTAACTCCCCCTGTCTCTGTTCTTGTCTATTATTTGTTGTTTCTATATTAATGACTTTGTAATGTTTGTATTGCAAAGATTTAATAAAGGAAAAAACACGAGATCTCGCGAATTCAGGTATGATCACGCGATAAAGTCATGGCTCCGCCCTGCGGAGCTGTCCGGCATCCGTCAAAAATAGAAGCTCTGCGTATTTGTGCCGGAGGGCTGCGGATGGCCGGAGCTGTGACGGATTCGGAGCGCAGTCAGTGGAAATACACACATTGACTTGAATGGAAACCGATTGACTCCGCCGCCGTTCCGCAACGGATCCGCAGCCTTTCCGCAGTCGGTGGAAATTGGGGGTTACATAGCCCCTAGACCTCAGTTATCATGAAAAAAGCCACAAAATTTCGTTTTTGACCATATGTGACCTTTAAACTCAATGCTACGAGTGAGCAAGCGCCCTGTGGTAAAATGGCCGCCAGGTGATGCCGTTAGGGACTCGGCGGTAAGACATCTAGCCTTTATACATATCTATGTTGGCAGCAGGTATCCGATAAAACTTCAAATTGCCTGTTCTCCGTCGATTCTGGCAACCAACAACACAACAAGACGACATTTTAAAAGCTCCTTGTGTAGCCGACCCTGTGTTGGTTTGTATTAGCCGCCTCCAGTAAGTTTTCCGTTTGTTTTGCCTCCAGCTAGCGCCGTGACGTATCTGTGACGTCCGCGCAAAAGGGGTCTATAGGTCTCTGTGGAACAAAAAAGTGGGCGTTTCCCAATTTTGGGGCGTTTTAACCATCCAATCAAAAAAGTATTCTTTTTATATTATGCAACATAACGGACAAATATATAGGAACATTTTAGTAACAATAGTAACAACATAGCATTCAAAAGATATTTTAAGCCAGTCCTATGCAAAACAGTTTATTAAAATCATTTAACGTTACTGTTACAAAAAGCATAACAAACAGACAAGTGTAATCACAACAACTTATTTAATGCGAATATTAAAATCAGTTCGTAGTTAAAATGACGATGTGCTGCAGCTGCGGTCCTCTCTGGAGTTTATGAAGTAAAGTAAAGAGAAGTATTAAAGTTATTAAGCCAAGAAAACGTTGATCCGGCTTCCCTGTCACGCTGCAGTTTTTTTTTATTTCAAACGTACACGTGTCACGTGGCACACAAAGAGCCAATGAGCTTTTGCTGTCACTGCCGTAAAGCAATGTGTCGTAAAGCTTCTTGAGGGGCGAATTTGAATTCATAACGAATGCGTGATCTGACTTGGCAGTTGCTGATGAGAACTTGGATCGAGATCACTGGATAATGGGCTGAATTTGGATCTTTTCCTCGCAATCGTATGAATTTTAAAGATGTGGATTACACAGCAAATTGTGAATTTATGTTGTATTTTGGTGTAATTATTGCTTAATAGTAATAATAATGTATTGCATTGAAAACAGCATGTGAGAAAACGCGTTTTTGTGTAACAAACTAAATATAAAAAAATGGTTAAATAAATACAGAAATGTTATTCATTTTAAAGTTTAAAAAGTTCAATATTGTAATATTCTCTGAATATCATAATCATTTCATTAGGTAAATGGGTAAACTGTCTTGAATAAATAAGTCAGAAAATATGACTGAAAACATGTCATTAATATGAGTAAGAAACGCCAATGCTCGCAATTTTAATATTTATGAAACAGAATAACTTACGTACAAATGTGTACGTTTGTAAAGCTGTAAATACGTAAATAATTTACGTATTAGTCCTGTCAAAACATGGATATTATACATTTCATTGTGTTTTAAACTTAAGTAAATGTACGTATGGTACAACCACGCTGAAACGTAAAAATACACACGTATTCTCATGAGATCACGTTGGTTTTTGTTCTGCAGAGACCTCCCTCTCCCTAGCATGGCCCTGCCACAATGCGAGCATCCATTCAGGTTATAGCGGTATTTAAAAGTTTTCCCACAAGCGGCCGTGGTTTCAGTGCCGACAGCAGACACGCCCCCAGCGTTTGAGATCAGAGAATCTTGCTTATTTCTCCAAGATTTTGATAACTTATTTTATTTACTTGGTGTTTTTATCCTTTCAATTTGGTTGGGCGGTTAACTCAGAACACATATTTTATAGCACGATGCATCACTGGAGAAAAGTCATTGTTGCACATCTACCATTTGAAGCAGCTGTTTCAGAAACATAGTCACATACAGCATGTTGAAGTAATAACATCTACTATATAATCTGTTTAAGATTGAATAAATTTCAGATTATTGCTCTGAATAGAGAACAAACCATCTACTGAGAACTTTTTCTTCATTGTTTTGCCTTATTTCGCAGTTCCTTCTTACATCCACACCCTTTTAAAAGCAGTGCTTTAATTGCTTGTTATGTTTGACGAGTAGTTCTTTTTCAAATGCATGTTATAAACAATTCAAATTTACTGTGATTTTAGATTGATAAGGACTTCTTACTGATTGAAAGCCGTAGTACATAAAATAGCTGTGCATAATGGTTGGCATAATATCAGCTGTGCGATTTTATAATTGTTATCGGAAACGTATTATTAGTGTATATTGGCATTTATTGTCCCATCCCTACTTCCAATTTCCACATTAAATTTTTTAGTTTTAATAATCCCTTTGGAATTAATGGATCCAAAAATGATGGAAAATCCACAGAAATTTTTCTGGGATTTGTCCGGGGATCTTTGACTCTGGGTCATTCACACACTGCCAATGATTTTCTAAAATCTGTGTGTGAGTATACACAGCTCCCATAAAAATCCAGTAAAAACATGACAGATTCACTTGGTCTTAATTTTGCTTAATATCTGCAATTTCTTTCTCGAAAAACCATTAGCATGTACTTTTTTCTGATTTTATCATATACTACAGGACTGTTCTATAAAGCTGGTGAATGATCTTAGCTTCAGCACAGACAGTGAGGAACTTCCTGATCTCTGCTCCTCAGTTTGCAGACATTTTTTGTTGTGAGAGTTGATCTTATGTCCTCACTACACCACACCCCGTACGGAATTGTTTCTGCCTTTTGTTCACACAGACAGCAAGTTGTTTTTTTTTTGTTTTTTTTTTGGCAAATTTCTAGGATCAACACACTGTGTGAAATGAGCTAAAGCCGCTATAAAACTCCTCACTGAGTAAGAAGCACTCATGAGTACTATAAGAACATCTCAGTATAATAAAGATATCGTCCATAAAGGTCTTGAACTTGACATGAGAATTTTAAGAATCATAAGCACCAAAGATGCATGTATTACACAGTCCTACAAACATGACAGAACAATCACACAACATTACAACCCATGGTAGAGCACATAAACTTAGTCTTATGTTTGTAACCTCAGGCTGAACCATGCTCAGCGAGGACAAGAAGCAGGTTTTTGATGGATTGCTGAGCAGTGACCTTTAGGCAAGAAGTAATGAATATGTCTGAAGACATCTGTGGGACTCCAGTGCCATAAGCAATGACATTACAAACAAAATTATTGCAAAATACCAGCATCTAGACATACTGTATTGTCTTAAACTGAGTTTGCTGAATGAAGTGATAAGTGCTATATGGAAATTTTTAAGTGTATTTAAATTGAGCATCTGTTTCTTTAATTTAAAGGGAGTTTTTTTAATTACAGCTTGCATTTTTAATGTATAAAAGATCAAATAAGATTCATAAAACACTCTGCTACATGAATGCTGAGCATGCATTTTCTCTGAGTGAAATTTATGAAGCCGGCTCATATAGCTATCTCATCATAATTAAAAACAGCTTTACTGATGATGAATGCTTTAAAATTTTACCATGACATAACACTTTCTGATCATAACATGCTTACAGGTGCTAAATCGCACAGTCACAATTAAGATTTTAATTTAGGAGTTGTACATATATATTTGCGTCTGTTTTTACGATGTACCTTTACAGCAATGGATAATGTTCATCCAGCTGGTTGTTTATGCAAAATAAACCCAAAGGGGGATATTTTGCACAACCACCCACTTTATGTAGATTATCCTGTTATTACACACCAGTGGCGATGAGTGAATAACTGGATATTTTTGTGTCATAGCAACCCAGGCTCCATTGCCATATGTCCCCTTACCTACATTTCTAAATAACCTGAAATACATTGCTCCAGGTATCTTTCAATGGCATGTTCACTAGAAGTTACGAAGCACATAGACAAATTAAAAGCTACTAAATTTGTGCCGTTTGGTAAATGCGTGCAAACGTGTGGTATGCCTAACTCGCGTTGTCCTTGCGGTTTTTATTTTAATAAAACTCAGCCAACTACTACATACAGATGTATTTGGATTATTCATTATGGCTGTAAGTCTCCACTATACTTCCTGTAAACAACAAGTTCTGGACATACCTCAGCCGAACACGATCAATCCTGACAGTAACAACATCAGACATTTATCCGCCATAATCACACAAGCATTGACCGAGGGAGATGCAATTATGTGGCCCTGAACTGATAGCTGATATTATTTAATCAAGCTGTAAAATTAGAAGGGTGGGGCTCAACTCCACAGCTGGCCAAACTAAAAACTGACCATTTCTTAGAGAAGGAAGAGAGCAAGAAATTACTCTTGCACTTCACAGATGGGAGCGGAGGAAAATTTAATGCATTGAAAAAGTGCTTTAACAGCCCCACATCTGTTTAGTCAGAGAATAAACCACTGTGTTATTCAGTTATTCTAAGATTTGCGGTGGCCTGCATCAATACTCAAAATGATAACTTTTCAACAATTTCAAGTACCATAGCTGAAATGTGTACGTATAACCAACCAGGGCAGGCCTAGAGAGCTATCAAGCCATACAGCGGAGCCATACATGTAGGCAGGTAGTCAGGCTCATTATAGTCCCATGCCTCTTTTGTCACGTGACACTTGTCCTGTAGTGTACCAAGGTTCAGCTAGCTTGTATATTTCTTTTGAAAAACTGTAAGCAAACATTTAAGTACAAAAGCTTCAAAAAATACAAATAACATCTTCCAACTTTAACCACAGCTTGACAGGTGTAAATGTTACTCTCTAAACTAACACGCTAACAAGTAAAAATTGATACATTGACAATTAAGAATGATTAAAAAGGTTTATGTGCCAAGCAGTGTAGACCAAAAACAAAAAATTTACGAATTCCTAAGAATTATTACACCTGACCACATATCCAAACTTTAATTTCAAGACTAATGACTGCAGGTTTACGTCATATGCGTGACTCCTGCCGTGCGCTTTGATTTCTAAAAATCATTAATGCCCAGAAAGAATGTTTGTGGTTGCCACTCATTTTTTGTAAGCCTTTGTTGTGTCTCATGCAGTAAAATTCCTCCATGCTGCACGCCATGTTTGTTGGATTAAGGTCATGTCTGAGAGGGGTTATGTCTTTATTGGCTGGCCCATATGCACACATGGCATTCTTCCCCTCTTTGCGATGGTATGACGGACCCTTAGGCCTGTATAAATAGTCACTTATAGTATGGAAAGGCTAGGAAGCCATGTGTTGGAACAGCTGGTGTAAGTGTTTGCATGTAAGTGTGTGTGTGTGCTAGCTGACATGGTCATGGGTTCGAACAGCACTAAGGAAGATATCTATACTCATATAGTCTGTCAGTCAGAAGATCCTGCAGCTGGTGGCAACACAGAGGAAGTTTTTAGTCAGCATCCTTCTTAAAGGCATAGTTCACCCAATAATGAAAATGTGCTATTTATTTACTCACCCTCAGGCCATCCGATATTTTACCCTTCGTGACAACTGTGACAATTTGTAACTCATCCGTTTAAATTATATTAAGCCTTAAAAATCGGAATAATCAAAGTCGTGGCCACTCGAGCTAGGTGGGCGTGGTTTCAGTGACCAGCCACATCAGCTTCACCCATGTCACGACTTTTTACTAATTTTCGGTTATCTGCGAGTGATGCGCGGCCAAGATGGCGACGGCAGGCACCATCTACTACTGGCTTCAAAAAAGCTCTTAACAAACCTATGGGTGACACCACAGACACTACGTCCATATTTTTTTACAGTCTATGATTGCAACTAAATAAACTTAATAAATACTCCTCCAATGATTTGGCACTGGTTTTGTGAAAAAATTCAAACCTGCATAAATGTATTTGTTCTGATAAACAGAAAGGAAGATATTGTGAGAAATGTTTGTAACCAAACCGTTTGTGTACCCCATTCACTTCCATAGTAGGAAAAATAATACAATGGAAATAAATGGGGTCCACGAACGGTTTGGTTTCAAACATTTCTCAAAATATCTTCCTTCCTGATTATCAGAACAAAAAAAAAAAAGTATAAATGTTTGTAACAACATAAGAGTGAGAAAATGATTACAGATTTTTCATTTTTGGGTGAACTATCCCTTTAAATATAGCTATTGCTATGCTGTATATTGCTAATTCAAACACAACTTTAAGATTTTGTGTTCCGGCCTGTGTAAAGACGTTTATGATAGCCATTTACCTAAAGCTGGAAAATCTAAAGAATTTTGATGCTGTAAAATAAAATCTAATGTTTTGTTCACAATAAAAATATAAGGTTACAGCATTTGTATTGAAACAACCCAGCATGTTGGTTCGGTCTAATATAATGTGTTTATATGGATTGCTATATGTAATCAATAATATAACCATATATTACTAATTATTATATGGATGCAGTTGGACAACATTTTGATTTCTAAGCTGCTACATTATTGCATTGTTGTCATAGATGCCTTGTTTGACAGGGTTCATGGCTGTATGAGATCAGTATTGTGCTATAAAGATTGGATAAGCTTTTTGATGATGTGATAATTACAAAAAAGAAAAAGAGAAAATAATGTGAGTTTAGTCTAATTACATCACAAGTGAGTTTTTGTTTGGGGTCATCCATCAGGGTCAGGAATTTGGCAACAGCACCCCATGGATTATTGTAAGGAACCTGTTTCTCATTAAGTTTCCTAAAAGCCTTAAAAGGCATTTATAAACTAAGGCTAAAAAACTATACATTCCTGTTTTTAAATTGGCAGCACATTTCAACCTATAAAATAATAATAAAAAATTGCCCATGTCCCAATTATTGCATGACCGTAACTTCACGTTAACATCTGAGCATATAAACACTAATGGCACAAAGTGTTGAGAAAACAAGCATCTAATAATCAAATATTATCAATCTTATTTAATTATGCTATAATGTAATACCGAAAAAAATCCTATTTTATATTATTGAGGCATATATTCCCATTTAAATCTGTATGTCATTCATTTTAATGAATCCCCAGTTTAAAGTAATGGCATGCAGCTCACTTTCTTGTGAGAGCATTTGGTTTATTTTAATCTTGGTTGCCAAAATAAATACTTGTTTAAAAATGTCTTCCTCACTCTATTTAGATCTCCTTTATAAGCTGTTAATTAAATGGATTAAAGCATTAAGAGAAATTGAAAAAAGGGTTTGAAGATTGTGATTATTTTGTGGCAATATTTTAAGAATACATTAACTTGGTAATTTCTTGTTGCTTACCTGATGCTTTGTAATAGACTCAAACCACTATTGTCTCGACATCCAATTATTGTGCTCTCAAATTGTCCGACTTAAGGGGTATAGAGTTCCCTACATCCATCACCTAGAACTGGTGCAAAAACATCATTGTGAGATCTGACCATCCGTAACTGACATAGAGTTCATTGTTTAGGGTCAGAAACACAGTGCACTGTGGCCTAAAGGTACATTCCAAACTCTAGGGAACTGTTTGAAACACAACCCCCTTTGTGCTATATAGTGGTGGACGAACTGATCTTCCATCCACAACATCATCAAATGCAGCCTTTTCATGTTCAAGTGTGAACTTGTATGTTATCATTTTACACATATGGAGTACACACATTTTCAAGGCTCACAGTAAAATTTCATATTTGAACCCACAGATGACTTTGCAATTCTATTGTAATAGACCAGCATCGCGTCTGAGCCAAGGGCTATCATTTTCAAACACATTATTCTTGTCCTGGATCAAGCTACAACTTTAGGCCAAAATGCATTTTCCATTTGCTGATTATGAAATTTAATATTTTAGTTTACAAGATCTTTTCTAAAGGACAAAATCGTATAAAATTTATTTGGCATGGTAACAGCTGTATTTTAACAGTGCCAAATATCGCTGAAGTGATTTTATATCTCTTGAAAATAAATCTGTTACAGATGTACAGACATCTGATATGAGAAAAGTGCATACATGACTTTCCACAACCCATTTGTTACATTCCTTCATGTTTAGTAAGGTTTAAGGACAAAGATTATAATAATCGTTAGCCTAAATGAGACTTTTACAGATGAACAAGAGCAGGAACATAAGGCAATGTACCTGAAGCTATATTTGCATTTGTCAGCATATTTCCATGTTTCACAACACTCAGTGATCAAGTGTAAAACTTAATCAGCATAATCATAAAATCTAATGCAGTGATGCTACCCAGGATACATCCTACCAAGCTGGAATAAAATTACAGTTGGTCTTTTCATTGTCTTCTCACTCACTTTCTGCTTAGAGGTAATCCAAACCTTTTGGAGAGACTATTCCTGAGCCGTCACGCCCCTCCCCCATTCCCCCGCCCCCTACTTGACGTCGAGGATTGCAACAACAAACGGTCTGACCAATAGGAATCCCTTAAACTTTCACAGAAGTAGAATGGATAAGGCAAAATTAGCGGGTCAGAAAGGGGCCAGTGTGTACAATTGAACGCGGTTCACTTTCCTTCTGCTGTTATCTGTTTGCATTTCGATGCGTTGGACAGGACGAACGACAGGCGGACATCGGTGAATCCATCAGTTCAGTCAACGGGTCGGTGAAATTGCGGGAAAACGTTATGTTAGTGGCTACCGACCACATTTGGATGTGAGCTGGAGAGGGGAACGGACGAGCTGCCCACGACAAAAACACAAGAGGCATCGCCGCACTGTCAAACATACACGAACCGAGATGATGGAGTGAACGACCCGTTTTTTTTGCACATTTGTTCGTTTTCAGCACTTTTCACGATCCAGGCTGCTTTTATAACAATGGATTAAGGGATCGCGTCCTTATACATTTACCGTAACTGTGGAAACCTACAACTCGCATCAGACCCGCATCACAACTTTTCGAAAATATATATTTTTTCTGTTTTCGGATCTTTCACATAAAGTCATGGTCTGAGCCGAGGGATTTCCCTCACTAAATGTAATGGAAATATGAAACGTGAATGTTTAAAACTGACCTGACGCCAGCCAAACTTTTACAGCCTTCGACATGGCAAATCGTGCAGGTTTGGTTCGGGGCTCTCGCGCACTGATTTGGCCTTTCGCGTGCGTGCTTGTGTGTTTCAGTTATTTTTCCATCGCCTCTTCCAACCACGGCCGTCGGTTGATCTGCTGGCAGGCGATAGCCAAGTGCCACTCCGAGCCTGAATGTCATTACGCTTACGACCAATATTTGCACGCGTGTGACTCCATCCTGGGCGGCCGTGGGAAGAAATGCCCAAGTCACTGCATCTCTTCGTTGGTTCAGTTAAATCTGACCAAAAACGGCCCGGCGCTGGAGGACTGTAGCTGCGCCTCGGACCCGCGCTGTCGGGAGACCAAACGAGCCATTGAGCCGTGCCTGCCCAAAACCAGCAGCATGGGCTGCACCGAAGCCCGGCGCCAGTGCGAGAGAGACGGTCAATGCCGAAACGCCATGGTCGATTATATGCAACACTGCGGTAAACTGTTCAGCGGCACCAGCTGCAGTAACCCCTGCCGCAATGTCATCGCGAACATGCGCAAACTACCCAAAGCTCAACAATTGGATACGTGCGTCTGTGATGGAATGGAGCGGACGATTTGTGAGTTTATTAAAGCTAGTATGAGAACCCTTTGCTTTGACTCTCCTCCCGTGTATGAAGAAGGCTCCAGCGGGTTGGACGATGATGAATCCGATGACGAGGATTACCCTGTGGATTCAGAGATCAAGGGGAACACAGGTTCTACGTTTGTGCCATGTTTTGTTTTGACTGCGGTGGCATCCATTTTGGCACTAGTGCCGCTTCCTTGATCACTTTCAAGTCGAGTTAATAATCGACTCGATCCGACAGCTGTTCGGGAGCAGGGAATTGTCACTTTCCCGGTTTCAGTTGTTTAAAGGCACTCGCCAAAGAGTACAAGTTAAGCTTTGCGTGACATGCAAACGTTGTTCTTGTCCTAAAGCGGCACATTATAAATGTGCTTTCTTTGGTACGATACGCATATTTGACGTTGTAGCAGATTGGACCCAGGTGAACCATGCCTGATCTAAGTTTTTATAAGTGAGCTAAAAACAATGATTAAAAGGACTTTTTAACAGTATGCCTTAAATACATTTCAAATGGTCACAAACAAGATATCATTCATTTTGTATTTTGAAATGTTTCAAAAACAAGCTGCAAAGCTGTGCACTGCCTATATGAAACTAGATTTATAAATATGTAAAGTATTTTTTAGAGTATAATGACTTCGCATAAAAAGTGTTTGAAATGCTGGAATATCTATATGTTAGCTAGTATGCAAGAATTTTGTAGATTTGCTACAGATTATAAAAACACCAGAGATTTGTGAGAGAAAACTTTATTTTTTATCAAAAGCAAACCTTCACAACAAAGGGTAATGACTCCAGCTTTAAAGGGAAGTTTGTTGTAATTATTTTTCTTTTAAGATATTGTACAGTGTACAGATGTTCAGAGAATCTTTTAAATGTGTTATCTAAGATGAACTATTTTTTTGTGTAGAAATGTCTAAATCCACTGTATGGCTGCCTCAGTGATGATCTTTAATAGAAGGCATAAAAAACTAAAGTACAAACATTCAAAATGAGTATGTGTAATTTATTTAAACTCGCTATATTTAACAATGGCATTAGGATGTTAAACTGCCACTTTTAAGGCCTGGATTCAGATGCTAAATCTACAATATGCTAGTAAGCGGTGTAGAGCTTTTCAAGAACAGATTAAGTATCACACGAGCAGCTTGAAGCACTGACACACGACTTAGCAAATAATAGTGTTTGTTGAAGGCATAAACTCTGATATTTGGATATCTTTAGAATGCGAACACAAAAGTAAGTGGCTTTTCCCTGGGGTATTCATGTTGCCTCTGGGCCAAGACAGACAGAGGTTTATTTATTTTTCAATCATTGTGTTTGCTCAAAGGCCTATGTCTGTACGCCACTACTGCAAATAAAGCGGGACTTCAGTTTTGTCAAAACAGTAGCAAGACAACAATGCAAAAATGATCAATTTTCTTTCTTTTTGACTAATATTGAAATTCATAAAAAATTCCCAAACTAGGGTATGGAGTAACACAGAAAGAAAAATCACTTTTTTGTTGAAAGCTAATTCATATTATCTGTCAAACAATTGACAACTGGTCACTGGGATGATAATTAATACCCTGTACTGAGAGGAAGGTATCTCTCTGACTTATACATTATGCAAGCATAATCATCAATTGATTTTTTTTTTCAAATATAGACAAAATTGAGAATTGCTTGTTGTTACTATTTGCATTTTAATTATAATTGCTTTGCCACAACTTTAAACAATGTGCTCAAACATCAAACTATTACTGTAGATTACCATGCACTCTATAGATATTAAAATACGAATTGTGTTACTAATACTTTTCAGCAAAATCAGAAAAATATGGATTTGGGTTTTAGTTCTCTGTATAATACAGAATATATAGAAATATACTTGCAATATATACATATTGTTGCCTTCACGTCATTTAATCATGTTATGCTAGGCATCTGCCTCTCAACTCCATGCTGTTAAAACCCACCACTCTTATTCTCCCACTCTTGTCACCGTGGTCTTCAAATGGGAGCGATGGTTGCAAAATGTTTTATTAGAGTGGGGACAAGGGCCCTTCAGCCAGCTGAATGGAGGAGAAGTCGAGTGGCACTTTTGTCATGCTAATGTTAAGCACATAATAGTTCAGCAGCACAATGCCCAGGCACTTCATTCCTCTAGAGCTCGCTGACACCTCTTCAGAGCTAAACCACGGGGTAGCATGTGGGAAAGATCCGCTGGCCCCCGATCCACATACTCTGTGCAATCCCCACTGCTGCCTGTATACTTCTTCAAGCATTGGGGGGTAGGTGAAGACCCCGTTTTTTCCATGAAACTCCCCTGTGCTCAGTTTCAGTTCGCGCAATAGGGCCCAGCATGTGCCGTATGAAATAATGGCAGAGCACTTGGAATGGGCAACAGGATAGAACAATTGAAATCGAGAATCTAAACTAGTCACGTCAGCGTGGTCCGTTCAATAAAAAGATGGATTTTTGCTGTAAATATCCTGCAGGGGCATTGTGGCTGAAAGTGGAGAAAAATGGATAAAGAGTGCCGGCCAGTTGATGCTTTTAATGCCTGAATAATCAGTTGAACTGTATGTTAGGGTTTACAACAGTTATCCAATTTCAGTAAATAAAAACAATAATATAACAAATAAGGAAGTTAAAGACGTTGCTCAGAAAAAGAAAATGGTGGGAAAAAGAAGTTATGCACATTCTGTGAGCTACATAGAGATATTAATTATTAATAACTTAAATTAATTCATATTTATAGTCAAACCACTACATATTGCAGTGTCTTTAAAACTTGTACCATAAAAAAATCTTGCATTACATTAATAATATAATTACTTTATTATTGTTCTGGATAATACACCAGTCAATAGGTGTACATTTTACTTGTGTTTTAAATTATTAAAATGCGTTTTAAAAACTTCTCCGTATACTGTTAAAAACAATGCAGCGTGAAGTTAAAATAACTTTTTAAATATTTACTTATTTAGTAAAATCAACAAACTATTTAAGTTTTGACTTGTGATAAGTTGACATAATTTATAAAAACAAGTTGAAATTGTTTAACTTAATTAGCTAAGTTAAAGTGAAATAAGTGCTATTGAGTTTTATTTCAGCAAAATTTCTCAACTATTCCTTAGCTCGTAAAACTTGATACTTTTAATGCTTCTGCCATAGTGATGAAGCATAGGTTACATTGAAGGATCGCTGATGTCTAAGTAAGTAATTATGAGATCAGTGATGAGACATGTGTAGACAGTTGGTATGGCTTAGCCTGGGCTTATAAGCACAGAAAGCTCATTGGGTAAGGATTTATACTAATCTTTAAAAGTTATCACATGGTATTTAATAGTGAGATACTGGATGAGGCCGTCTAAAGCCTTAATAAGTAATAGTTGTTTTATAAATGATGAAATTGAAGATATATGTTTGTTTTAAAACACTTCAAAGGTTTATTAGTTGTTCTGAATGTATTGTATAATAAAATTAGGTATTCTCCCCGTTTTTTTCTTTTTTTGTTTTTGACATGCGAAATTGCTCTTTTCTTTTTCTTTGGCCTTTAGAGACAAATCATCCTTTTTTCTTCTTCACCAAGCTGCCACTTAGATTTCATCACAGAAGACCTTTGTTGAGTTCACGCCTCTTTGAAATAAGTAAAAGGACCTCTAGAGGGGTCTGCTTCTTTTGCCTGAGTCCAAAAGCTCAGGATTAAAGCCTTCAAAAAAGACTTACCTAAAAGTACGCACAGAGCAGCTCACAAATCTTGCACTCCCATATATTGTGCATTAGAGCAAGCACGATGTCTCATTCTCAGCGTTAGAGATACTGGAGCATGTACTGTATGTGCTAGCCTCAATTTAACTATTAATGTGTACTTTGTTAAAAGTGAAGCATAATTTTACTTAGTCAAATTTAAAATGTCTTATCATGTTTTCAATATACAGATAACTAAATAAACAACCCATAAAGAAGAAAAAGTAATATAAGTCTGCTGTAAATGTTGGCGTTAGGAGAGTGGAACAGCAGAAACTCTATCACTCATGAGGGAATAATGGCAGATGAAGGAGAAATTTTGGCCGCTTGTTTTCACTCGGGAGGATAATGAGGTGATGGAGGGAGAGGTGTTTTTTTTACTAGCGCAGAGCATATAGCCCATTTTTTACCAAGAGCCATAAAATCCATTTGACAGGCAGCACAGGGGAGGAAAGCACATGCAAGCGGAGAAGCCCCCAGACTGGGTATAGGGAGAAAGGAATGCTGGGTAATGGTTCCAGGGAATGAGGAACAGCAATAAAGCTGCAATGAATTACAATCTTTGTGTTTGAGAGACAACATTTTCAAAGCAGAAAACTGGCATTATCTTTCCTGGATCTCTCTGGGATTCCTCTGTCATCATGGCATTCAGATAAATCAAACTGAACTATTTTGCTTAGTCATTATTAATGCACCACTGCCAAGCCTGAACACCAAACAAATTAATGTTCATGTCAAATATCTCTCCAAGATAATAATGACGAGCAAGCTGAGACTTTTGCTCCTCCTGCTTCTTACATAAGAAACCCAATTGTTGCTTAAAACTTTCCAAAGAAATCTCTATGCTATCATACCGCATCCTACAATTAATAGTCAGCGTGATCAGTGTGAGCTCCTTCTTAAATTTTTTAAGATTTGCAGTTTTGCTGTCATCCTGCATAAAGTGCATTCTGTGAAAATATAATATTGATTTATTTAATAATGACTATAAGACGATGTCAAAGATTAAAATCATAGTGAAATCAATGACGGAAATCAAAATTTGATGCTTGTTATCTAAGAATTTATTTTTGGGACTTTAGCCAAGTTTTCACAGACAGGGTCACATTTGGGCTATGATTCATTTTATGAAGATGTCTTCATTTGTGTTTATTTTAAGAAAATATTAACTTTAGGAGATAAGTCTGAGACAAAAAGATGAAACTTCAGGTCGGAACTTCACCAGGTCTTCAAAGCTATAAGAGCATCATCTAAACCAGTAATTCTTAAAGTGTGGTCTGCCAAACCCCCCCAGTGGTCCGCCAAAAGATGAACTAAACTAGGCAAGTGTTACTTATTTTAGTAGATTTTTAATGCACTTGCAAAACTGTGATATCAGTTCTTGCCATTCTGTTTTAATAACGTAAAAATGGATTGGTGGCTAAACCAAAGAGGAGTCAAAAGAAAAGATCAAGCGTCAACTGAAAGCAGCTAAAATCCACAGATCTATTAGTTTTGTAATGTACTAGTTTTTGTTTCATGTGTAAAATCCCTGTCATTTCAGTGATTTTGGATATTAAGGGGAACTTTTTTCAGTATTTTATTGTTACCATAGTTACAACCATAGACTTCATATTCCCACCACCTCAGTTTTAAACTAAGGGCTCTTTGGAATGACATTAAGTGGGACCTAGTCTGTTACAGTATGTTTAATTGCAGTTTTTTTTTCACATGTGCAGTTTGTTGTTCATATTAAGCTGCAACTCATTTCACATTTACTTTTTCAAATAAAATAAAATTCATATAATAATTTCTGAACATAGCATTGCATTTGTTTTTAAAAAATAGTTTTTTGACTTAAAACAGTTGCACATTAAACTTAAACTTAGCTTATCCTTCCTATTTTGTTGTTTTTTGAGGTAGTGTTAGAGTGGGATTCTGTTAGGTGGTCCTCAGAAAAAGAAGATAAAGTGGTCCTTGGGCTGAAAAAGTTTGAGAAACACTGATCTAAACAATAAATTTTGCCTGTACGGTACCTTCTCACCTCTCTCTGACCTGGTATTCACACAACCAGGCATAACACAGTAGTAGTGGTAGTGTACAGCAATACACACTTACACTCGCAGTAGCACGACTCACCATTCGGCTCCTTTATCAAACTACATGATAAATAAACTAACACAAAGACAACTGAAACACAAGTGTATGTTGAAAAGGAATCAATGAAGTACGGTGGCTGAGCAAATGAAGAGGGCAGATGATAAATGAAGGGGATGACGTTGGTAAAGGAAGCTGTGTGTGTGCGAGCGCACATTAACTTAACATTGACCAAGAGCACAGACCTTCTCACTTACCACCAAACAATACTTCATTCTGACCTATATTTGCTCATTAGGTCTATTTACTGAGACTGAATACTACGGCAAAGACTCGAGAGTCTCTGCTTGTGTCTTCGGATTTTCTCCTAAATGACAATAGGAGAAACTTTAAAATATGAGCGTGGACGGGATGGATCGATGCAGAAAGGGAGTCAGAAAGAAGAAAAAAAAACTTGCTGACACGGGGCATAACTTAATTTCCACGGTCACAGGGCAGCTGTGAGGAGCAGCCTGCTGTGGAGGGCCATTTTAACGTCAATGGCTCCAGTGACCCTGAAGAGCAGCCCGGTCTTCATCTCAGCTTCACTTCCATTCAAGCAGATGACCAGAAGGATTTATAGACCTGATTTAAAGAAACAAGCCATCAATGGCAGTTTCCTATTGATCGTGCCCCTGCCTCAAGAGAGTATACAACTGTGTCGGTATGTGGGTTTAGAGATTTAACCCCATAAGGAGATGAAAGTAAACAAGATGCTACGCTGTTTAAAGAAAGGAGGGTAAGGACTGTACAGTGAACACAACAGCTGTTCTATGTTTAAACAAGTTAGCTTATAAGCTTGTTTAACCTATTCGGCTGTGCATGTAAAGGGTGAATGAGAATAATTCTCCCTTAAGGTTCTTTAAAGCCTGCCAAAAATCACAAAATTCCTCAATCACAAAATTGTTGTCTGTAAAGTGTGCATTTATAATTTACATATGATTATGGTGCATATCATTACACAGCTCCCAGTTCCATGTATATGCATTTTTATGAGGATTTTTTATATACACAGTGTAAGGTGAAATAATGTCGGATGAATCACTCATGAGCACTAAAGTGTTTTTGTAACGTTCCATTACTCATCTGTACTTTCCAAACTTGACAGTTCTCGTTACCGTTAAATTAAAGAGCAAGTTACATACTAGCTATTTGCTTTATATATAAAAAGATTCTTAGTTTAATGTCAGGATGTTATAATAACATCAGAATATCAAAAGTATTTGCATGTTTAAGGTGTTGTAAACAAGCCATGACATACCAACAATATTCAACACCTATTCATTCAGATCTGTGGTGTAGTTTGTGGCAGCACCCTATTTCATTGAGAAACAGTTCTTAAGCTCTAAAGATGTTGTGTTAACTTCCCAGGAAACCTACAAACCTTGTTTTAAAGCAAGCGATTATGCTTTATAGCCAACAGGCTCACAAACAGACTACATGAAGTCGAGAGCTCACTCAACAGCGGTCACAATGAATTACAAAACACAGCAACATCAAATGATTAACTAAGTGCAATATCAATCAAAGACAATAAAATGGAGAACACAAACAGCGAGAGGGAAGGAGTGAAGAAAAGCCAAACAGAATAAATAATGAAGCCCTAGTGAGGGAGTTGTTAAGAGTTAATAGTCTCTCAGAATCTGAATGGGGGCTGGGGGTCTCACTCTATTAAATCGACCCCCAGGGCCATGGGCCAAATTGCACCCAGTTGTTGTCCTGAAAGAATTCATCCTTCACGCATTCATTTTCCCCATTATGTCGACTCTTTTCATGGCAAAGGCCATGCCAAGTACCCATGGTTTGGGTTACTGACTTGGTGCAATCTGAGAGAGAGTGTTCACGTGAGAGAAAGAACGCAGAGGGGTTATAAATATGTTAAATTGGTGTGCAAGTTTAAGTGGCTTTGTTTAGCAAACACCAATAGGCCCTCGACATAATTCATGAATTCAGGGCAGATGGAGAGATTTTTGAAGCCATTCAGTGCAAAAATCCAAAAAGCCTTTCAGAGCCATTGATTTCTTTAAAATCCAAAATACGTTTTCTTCGCAATTTACTTAAAGGGCACCTATTTCATTGCTTAAAAATACACTTATTTTGTGTATTTGGTATAATACAATCTGTTCGCGTGGTTTATGGTTAAAAAAACACATTATTTTCCACATACCGTACATTTTTATAGCTCAAATATCCCCGTCTTCCTAAAAAGCTCTGATTTTGTACAAAGCTCATCGATTTGAAAAGCGCTGTGTCCCTGATTTGCCAGCTAATCTGTACATTGTGATTGGCCTGAATGCCTCTGACTTTAGCCGTAAATGTGACGCTTCTTACCATGTTTGAAAGATTTGGTCACAGTGCAATGCTAACAGGAGTTAACTTACAGGCTGAGTCCGAAGCGGGAGGAATTATGATAATGTTGGTACTTCACCAATCCCAGGAAGTAAACTGTTGCCTACAATCCGTGCGTTTGTTGTAGTCCAAAGAAAGAGATAACACACGTCATCGTTTACTTTGGGGTTTGTACCTTTTGCATATTGTTAACATGAACTTATACACACTTACACACCAAATGTAAAATCATGAATTGGACGATAGCTGCTCTTTAAGTCAAGCTGCTTTGACTTTCATATTAATATGGGACTTTGTGTTTAGATCAGAGAAAAGGTACATAAAGGTACCAAAGTTGTCACTGGGGTGCTACCTTTTCCAAAAGTAGACAATTGTGGCTACAATGTACACGTTGGTACCTTACAAACATGTACCTCAAAGGCACATAAAAGGGTAAATATTAGGATCCTTTTAAAAGCTTTAAAAGGTACAACTTTTGAACCTTTTTCCTAATAGTGTACAGTATGTGAGATTAGAAATTAAAATTTAAGATTGATTTAAAGTACTTTTTATTATTTTTGAAGACCAACACACACTCATTCACCCCAATCTATTCCCATGCTCTTCCAGTACATACTTTAGATTCTATTTATCTATGCTGAACACTTGTCTACTATGTCATTTGCCATATATTTGATAAGTTTAAAAAAATCAAAAGTTTTTTTAACAAAAGTTAAAAACTCTCTAGAAACATCTGTGCCATCGTTCTTCTAGATGTAAAGGGTACATTTAGGTGCATCTGGTAGACAAACACACAGCAGAGAGAGAGAGAGAGAGAGAGAGAGAGAGAGAGAGAGAGAGAGAGAGAGAGAGAGAGAGAGAGAGAGAGAGAGAGAGAGAGAGAGAGAGAGAGAGAGAGAGAGAGAGAGAGAGAGAGAGAGAGAGAGAGGCAGGAAGTTAAAGATCAAGGATCTGAAGAATAAAGAAGACGTAAGAGCTTTGGCAGCCATGGGGAATGAAAATCGCCAGAAACCCAAGCCAGATATGAGAAGAGCAGTACCCAGCTGCCTTAAATCAGACCTGCTCCCAGTGGGCAACAACTGCAGCAGGGAGGGTCAAATATTTCCTCCATCCTTCCTCACAGACACATATATGGAGCCCAGCACCCTAACCCCTGTCAAAACAGGAACCAAAATAACGACCTATTTGAGCTCGCTCTTTTTCTACATCCCCTCAGGACAGGACTGATTGGGAAAGAAAATGTTTGGACTTCGGCCCTCCCTTTTTTCTTTCATAATCACTTTGCTCGATAAACCTGCTCCAATTGGCTCTTTTCCAAACAATGTGCTAACCACAACCTTTTCTGTTTGTTCCCAAAAACGATTTAAAAATGACTTCATCCTCCATTTGCAAAACACGGTCAAAGGAATGATCACAGTCTAAAACCTGAACATCAGTGTCATTTTGTTCAACACTATACACGGAAATCCTTGCTGATGTGTGAACTAAGCTTAGTTCTGTTTTAAATTAAAACAATTAAGTCATTTGTTAACACATTTTGGCTGGAGCGATGAGTAAATTACTTATTTACTTATTGGAAATGGTCAACAGCTTTTTATAAATTAGTGAAATAAAAGTGAACTCTTTTTAACTTGTTTTCCCATTATCTTGCAGCCCTGG
The DNA here is from genome assembly GCF_030506205.2 of Paramisgurnus dabryanus. NCBI lineage: Eukaryota > Metazoa > Chordata > Actinopteri > Cypriniformes > Cobitidae > Paramisgurnus > Paramisgurnus dabryanus. Next base: position 9,763,071 of record NC_133341.1, read on the forward strand.
CCTATTGGCATGGCTAAGAGTACAGCCTTGCACTTTGGAGCAGAGCAAAACTGGTGGAAACAACAGCTGTTACTTTTACAGAAACTCTTCACCGCCCTGCTTTGCCAAAGAACGTTGGAAGTAAAAGGGCTTGGTCGCCAAGGAAACAACAATCACCCTTCCCCCATACACCCACATGCTTGTTTTCTGGATGGGTATTGGTTTACAACCCATATTGAGCAGATCTTTGGCCTGGATCCTCCAGGCTTCATTATGGCACCTTGATGAAGGATGAAGAAGGAATCCGACACAATTATTCCTCCTCTGACCCTTCTCGCTCAACACACTTGATGAGTTAGTGGGGGGAATGAGGAATTTTAATCAGAGATCCTGACATCCTGCTCAGGGTTCTGTTGCAGTGTTTAACCGGGCTGCGGTTCTACGCCAGGTGTGTGTGTCTTATGTTGCTGGATATCTTCCAATGCTAGTGCTGCATTATTAGATTGAGTCAAATTACAGCAGGTTTGTCCAGAATGAAGAAGTGTATGCCCAAACGTATGAATGCTTTTCCAGTGTTGATAAAGGAAGAATACTTCTAAAACCTAAAGTCTACTTTACAGCCGATATTAAGCTTACCTAGAGCTACACTTTGTAGAAATCCTTTGAAGTGTAGTTAATATCTCCAACATTATGGTACAGAGATGATTACAATGGATTCTTTTTAATGCTGTGCAGTTGGCGAGCTGACAAACCTTCAATCTCCATTCACAGATTTCTGAATTACTTTTAATAAATGACTGTGCTTAAATTAAGGATTCATATTTCAATTTTGTTGATAACATTACAATAAGATTGAAATTGTTTCTTTGACATACTTTATTATTTTTAGACAGACATGTTATTTCAAAATGATGGGACATTTTTGTTATAATAACAACCTATGTGTATTTCTGGGATATATTATAATAATAAACTTGCTCGTGCTGTGTGTGTTAAAGTATTTATCGTTTTTATCATAGGCCAGGAAAACCTAGAAATCTTTTTTCAAACAAATGTTTTTATGCCAAAGGCACAAAAGTAATATAACATTTCACTTCGTAATTACAGTGTAATAGAAGTCCCATTTAGCAATTAGTTTGCAAATAATTTTTAATTTGTACGTTTTATCTTCACTTCTTCAGCATGTTCAAAACAAACCACAACACACGTTTACCTCATGTTATCTTAAAACTTCAAAGGTATGCTTTGGGTAGACAGTACCTCTGTAATCCTTATAATTTCTTTCCTACCCTTGCCCACGTGTAATTTCCTTATGCCTGTTAACAGGCTTCATGCACCTGACGCTTATTTTATTTTAACATTATGCTTGATATAGATTAATTCCTTCTTTTACCCTAAAATTTAGTCTATCCTCTTTAAAAAACCTAATTTAAAGGGCAAATTTGGTTAGATGAAGCTTTTGTAAGGAATATTTGATGACGTCATTTTTAGCAAGTACTAGGAAAATATATTGGCTTTTCAAAGCCTAAACTTCTCCTAAACTTCAAACTACAGTTATTAAATTATTTGAAAATAATTTACAATAATTTACAAAAATGCACACACAAGGACCAGAGTGAATTTTTCTGCTTATACCATGGTTACCACAGAAATTGCTCTAGTGGTTATTTTAAGGCATCTAAGGGCGCACTCACACAATCCAAACCAAACCGCGCTCAAGTGCGTTTGACCCCCAAAGCCTGGTTTGTTTGACTAGTATGATTGCTCTGTTCCGCGCCCGGGCGCAGATTGGTTAATTGCGCCGCGGCCGGGTTGCTGAGGTGGTGTGAGCGCAATCGCACCTGAGCGTGATTCAAAAGGTGAAGACGTCAGTTGCGCGACCACTCACGCTCATCTGCCTCCGTAAAAACCTTTTGATGCGAGCAGCGGGGTTACGTGAATAAAAAACACAGACTTATAATTACGGTGGGTTCCAGTGTTAAGAGAGAGATTTACTTCCTGCTTTTTTCAAAATAATTGCATCTTAATGACGAAAGCGCGCCCGGACTCGGATCGATAAAAAGTACAGTGTGAGCGCATGCATCTGGGGGAGTAGGGAGGGGTGACAATCACGCTGGGGCTTGGTTTGGATAATGTGAGTGCGCCCCAAAAAGGTTAGGTGTGCATTTTACAGAAAAATAATCTGCACCCGTAGAACATTTCTCAACCAATCAGAATAAAACATTCAACTGCCCCGTAGAATAAGCTATGAATATCTGACTCCTTGTTCTTTGGAAGATCTTAATACTGGTTCTCTTCAAAAGCAGGGGTCTTCAACTATGGTCCTTGCAACCAAATGTCCTGGAAAGTTTAGTACCAACCCTTCTCAGACACACCTACCTGTAATTTTTTATTGATCTTGAAGACCTTGATTAGGTGCTTCAGGTGTGTTTGATAAGGGTTGGAGCCAAACTCAGTGGCAGGACTTCCGTCAATAGGCCTACTACTTGGCAGAGGTTGAAGTGCTGCAAACGAAGTGCTCTTCCCCAATACAATACAGTTCTCATTTTTTATCCGCTTAAAAATCACCACATTTTATTTTGTGCCACCATACTTACTCATGTAACTACTCATGTAACTGTCATGACTGCTGGGTGATCGATGGCTGTGTGATCTGTGTGTGTGTGTTGTTTACCTGTGGTGCCGGTTCCTCGTGTGTTCACTAACTCCGCCCCCTTGTTTCGGTAATTGTTCACCGGTGGTGTCTCGTTTACCTTTTCCTTTATATTGCACGTAGTCCTGTCTTTCGTTGCGCGCTCATTGTTTTATCACAGTCCTGCTGCCCTGCCTTGTCTTGTCAGTCGCTCTCTGTCTCTTCCTCTTATTACCCCAGGTTTGGTTTTCGGCGTTCGGGGACTCGTCTTCGCCCGGACCGCTCGCTTGTGGATTACTGGAACTCATTGACTTTGTTTGTCTCTCGGTACAGCTGGTTCGCTTCGTTTCTAGGCGGTATACCAGCTGTCTCTGTTTCTCTCCGGTTTGCATCATCACCCGTGAGTGGAGTACACCTTTTTACCATTGTGGATTACATTGACTCTAACGACTGTTGTTCTCGGAACCGCTGGTTCGCTTCGTTTTTAGGCGGTGACCAGTGGTTTCCAGGTGGCTCTTCTACATCAGGATTTCACAGTGGATTACCCGTCTGAGAACTTGGATTTACCATCTTCCATCTCTGCCTGTCATCCACCTTCAGGGCGGCGTGTTTCATCCCTCTGTTGCGTGTGGTGACTGTGCTGGTGTTCTCGACAGAGTGCGTGGGTGGCTCTCTCTCTCGGATCTGTACTGGATTATCGTGTAGCGCCGACTCACTCTCTCCTACTGTGGGAGTGCTTCATTCCCACAGTAGTGTTATCATCCAGAGTGAGTCAACGGGTGTGTGCCGTGTGTGGATCTACCAGTGACTTTGCTCTCCAGATCTCTCATTCTATTTTTCTAAATAAATATTTTTAACTTGCACTTGACTCCGAAGTTTATTTCCTGACAGTAACAGTCTTTAAATAGGGAAAACATGGAAGTGTTTGGTGGCTTCTAAACCCATCCCTGTTTGGATCCTAAGGAATGAATGGGGATAGGCTAAATGCTAACACATTTACTGTACAAAGATTAAATGCACGCATAGAAAAAAGATAGGTATGTATTAATTTGTCTAAATTGAGGTAAGAACATACTAAAATATTGAAAAATGGTGGTGTTTTCCTTTAAGGTATTTGTTATCACGCTGATATATTTTCAATTGTTCATTTTTTGTAATAAGTTTTATTTTAGCTAGAAATTTGATGCTTTAGAAACGGGGCGTGTCATTATGATTGGTGTATTTGAAATGGGCGCGCAAGAGTTTGTGTGGAAGTCTGATACCGCAGCTCCGCCTCTTGCTCCACGGATGATTCTTTCTACGCATGCCCTGGCTCCAAACTGACATTTTGTAACATGGCAGCGCCCATGGTCAGACATTTTTGCTTCAGTTTTTTACAATAGAAGGAAGCGACGTCGCGTCGGGCATCTTTTTCTTCACAGTCTATGAGTAGGACTGAAGACTTCTGTTCTGAAGGTATACTGCTCATAACGAAAGCAGTATACCTTTAAAACAGAAATCTATATACGGACCAAAGAAAGTGCAAGGACATGTTGAAACTGTGAAAAGCGCCTACAATTCCTCAAGAGATTATTTCCCATTTATTATCCCATCTGTATGTGTTTCAAAAAGAGAAAATAACTAAACCTTATGAGATTGTGAGGTCAATATCCTACCTTCTCTAACATTTTTAACATGTTGCCTTTTCCACTGATCTGAAACCGGCTTAGTGTTTCTCGTGTAGCAGCTACGCTAGGACCTGAAAAGTGAAAGTGTTTTCTGGATCAGTGCAAAGTCTTTAGATTTGGGTGTCACAAGGGATGTAAGGCCATGTGGTTTTACACTTATGTTTATTCAGTGTGTCATGCTGTAGAAAACATGTTCATCTTCCTAGTGAGGTAGCCCAAAGTTCTTGTAATGTCTTAGTTAAAACCCTATGTTTTGTGTTAGTTACAAAGCCGTGCTTGCATATCATTTATTAACTCCAGTATTAGTAATGTATCACTTAAAAATGTCAGATATTGTTAATCAGTATGAGCATAAATTAATGATAATCAAACCATTTAAAGGGCCCATGTCACAGGACTTTTTTAAGATGTCAAATACATCTTTGGTGTCCCCAGAGCACATGTGTGAAGTTTTAGCTCAAAATACCATATAAATAATTTATTATAGCATGTTAAAATTGCCACTTTGTAGGTGTGTGCAAAAATGCGCCGTTTTGGGTGTGTCCTTTAAAATGCACATGTGCAGATCAAGTGCAAACACTGATCACAATGATGGTGGTTTGTTGAAATTGAAACTCAATTGTTCTGTGAATTATTTTCTCTCTGCACTAAATGGCAGTGCTGTGGTTGGATTAAGGGGTTGGATTATTATAATAAGAGCTCCTTATGACATCATAAGGAGAGCCAAATTTCAACGACCTATTTTTTCATGTGCTTGTAGAGAATGGTTTACCAAAACTAAGTTACTGGGTTGATCTTTATCAAATTTTCTAGGTTGATAGCATCACTAGGGACCCAATCATAGCACTTAAACATGGAAAAAGTCAGATTTTCATGTCATGGCCCCTTTAAAATGAGATCCAACGCCATTCAAACAGACCCCAGAGGCAAAGAACAATGATATAAAAACTCAGAAAAGCTTTTCAGACAGATTGTGAGCTCTCACCACTTTAATGTGCTTAATCACACAGGGCAGAGGGTTAAAGGGTCAAATTAGTGTTTTCATCCTTTGATATAAGCACTCAAGAGCACCTGTTTTCACCCCTCTTCTTGTTTTTTCTCATTTTTGTTTCTTTTGGGATGAATCCATTTGCTCCAGGCATTTCACAACTCTGGTTTAAAATGGCCAGTGAGATCTGTGGGATTCTTAACCCTTCTGCCCTGAGCCGCTGGATAGGAAACAGTTATCCAGTGCATCAACACACCCAACCCCTTAAACAAACTCTTTAAAGGGGAATGATATACTACTTAACAGAGGTGAGTGGGAATAGTTGTCACATGGGCAAGTTATCATAAGGGCTGTGTCTCATTAACTATAAGGCTTGATGTCAAATCTCCTTTATAAAGATGTGGTTTTTTCAGCAATAGCGTTTGCAATATGTATAATTTCAAAACGGCCTTAAATTAAAATGGTTTTAGGAAGTCTATTGTCCAAAGAGATAAACAAAATTATTACAGTTTTAAACAAAATTGCCAAATTTTTACTTTAACAAGTCAACATGATATAATGAAAATACATATTGGCTTTTTTGTATCAAAGACTCTAAGGTTTGTGCGTATACAGAATTAACTTTTAAAATTAACTCACTCAACAGACACAAGTCAACAGACAATAAATGAGAACAGACATACAAATTTGATTAAAAAAAAGCAATACAGGAAAAAGATACAAATTCTTATGTATAAGCTGAGAGTAAATAGTAAGGTAGAGCTAATGCATAGGATCAAGGTGCTAAATGCTAATGTGTAAGCTTTTGGCATTAAATGTAAATGTATTATAAAAAGCAACAACTAGTAAAATAATAATAACATTTTTACAAATCTCGATAGCATTATTAGCAACAGCAAGATATTGTCATGACCACACTGTAATTTTTTTTTTTTTTGTAGAAATTACAGTATAACTGGGTATTACTGGCAACTAGCTGCCAGTAACTTACTGTAGATTTTACATGTATGTTATTTATTGGCAACAGTTTGTTCAAAGTTAAATGAACATGAAACATTTGTAGTCTTTATTTTCTACAATAAGTTACTGGCAACTATCTGCATAATTACAGCATTTTTTTACAGTCCACTGCACCTGTTGCCCAGACACTCTTACTTGGAGGTGTAAGTGAAAGAGTGATTATTTTTGGCTACGTTTACATTAGTGCGTTACTTTTGCTACATTTACGAATGGCGTCCACACTACTCAGTTTTCGATCCTCAAAATCTGAGACTTTTGGAATCACTGCAGACCCTGTTTTATTTTGAAGTGTAGTTTGAAGTTTGCGTGTAGGCGGACCAATACCGAGACTTATGTAAAGGATGACGTTGATGCCCACTTTCGCTTCCTGATTGGGTCTTCTGGGTCATTGCATATCCTTCCCTGATTTGGCAAGCCCCATCATATGACCATAACACTACCGAAAGATGACAATGACCAACCACAATGACCATGTAAACCATAACATAGAGATGGAACTGTTCTAAGTATCATTTTTAGTACTACAAAAAATATGTTGGCTTTACAAAGCCTAAACTTCTCCTAAACTTCAAACTACAGCCATTAAACCTCGCACATACCTTCGGACTGGTCTGAAGTTGGTTGCTATCTTTTCTAAGGGATCGGATTAACAGAATTCCCAAGACTGATGATCAAATTTCCCCAAATTCCCATTGACTTTATATATTATCATCAACATTATAACAAACTTTAGCAGGTCATTGCTCTGAGCTAGAAGTTTGTAGAAACATGCGGTTTACCACATCTGAAGAGGCTGACAGGCTCAAGATTTAACTGGAAATGTCAGTTGTGTTCAGGTATCAGCTTTTTATCAGATGTTTTATCAGATTACACTTTACATTAGGGTCCTTTTATAAAGCATTGATAAAGGTGTTTATTAAATATAATTAACTATTCAAAAAAGTTTCATTAATAATTAATTAAGCATTTTGATTCAGCATATAAAAAGGCAGGGTGTGTGATTTTTGAAAATCACTTTGGAAAAGGGAGTTGGGCCGACTACCAAAACATACTTGTAGCCAATCAGCAGTAAGGGGCGTGTCTACTAACCAACATTGTTGCCTGGGTTGTGTATGTGTGGGGCGGGTCTATCAAATGAAGGTCCAGATGATTTAAAATGTCAACATTGGCTTTCAGAGATTTTGGACCCCGTCTTTAACTTAAGTTATATTAACTTACTTATTTTAACTCAGCAATGACAACTGTTGGCCACAGAACGTGATTAAACTCAACAGATTAATTTCCATTTTAAATATCGTGACTACCTGCAGGTCAATTTGAATACTGCCACGATCAGCATGGTGAGATGAGTCTGTGCTACCATATTTTTTATTGTTTAATTGTTTAATTAAATTTTTTCAAACACAACAATCGTTTTAAGTTAACGTTACACAGAGACATCATGTGGTAGTAATTTAGATAATTGCTGCATTTTTTTGTCAGATAGTGATAAGAATAACAATGGGTTATCATTTAACTTTGTAGATAACTATGTTGTTAAAGTGTTATACAACTAGTTGTACACATACAAATGGTATTAACCCGTGTATTTTTTCATCAGTTTTTGTTAACGACGTGTTTTCACTGACGAAAATGAGACGATAACTAAATAAAAACTAATCCATGATGACGACAACTATGACGAAAATCTATTGACATTTTCGCCAACGAATAGAAACGAGACGAAAGAGTCAGTGAGTGAGGGATATAATCTCTGTGTGGTCAGAAGTTTAGCCACACGCACACAGAAGGTTAGCGGCCCTACGCAGGGCGATCGTATGAAATCAAAGTACCGCGAGAGCGAATCAAAAGCATATGGAGAAGTGTGGTCCCGTGGTACTTTGATGTCAAACGCTGAACGGTTTGCGTAGAGTCACTGTAGCGCAAAATATAACACAGATGCAAAGGTAACAGCATCTACTCAGCAGGACATCAACTTGCTATGTATATCATAAACTGTACAGAAATGTTAACGTCTGGTCTGTGAGAAAAGATGAAGAGCAGATATATTAATTTAATTTTGTCATGGGACCCTTTGTTAAACTTGATTCTACAATCAAAACAAAAAATTTTAATTTCACGGTCCTCACATTTAATAAAGTATGCTATGCACTATAAAGAGGGATGCATGCCTGAAGAAATGTAGTACACTTTTAATATGCATTACCTCATATTTCTTGTTCACTGAATGATCTCCCGTATTGGCCACGAGAGCTTTAAAGGCTTGAATAAATTGATACTGATAAACTGATAAACTGTCATTCATAGTCCACTGTCCCCTGTCTTTGTGTTAATACAATGTACAGTTAATTCAGGCATTGAGATGAATTTAATAGAAGTGTCCCAATCAACCTGAATACAACCTACTGGACTGTAATTACTGGACTTTTCTGAAATATTTAGGTTATGACTTGTTTTTTTTTAGGATATATAAGAATATTTGGTAACACTTTATTTTAGGGGTCCATAATAATGCATTAATAAGGCATTAATTAAGTATACTATACTATATTAATAATAAATTAAAGCTAACTATCCATGAATTCATATATCATTGCAGGAATTATTAATTCTTAATAAACATCATAATCCAGCTGATTCAAGGAGCTTCAAGATCTCTCAGGCCTCTCTGTGTGTGTATTGTCACTCCGACCTCCATCAAAACCACCATGCTGAGAATTTCCCTTTTGGTCTTTACTTTCACACCTTCACAGTAGGTCATTCCTCCATTTTTCTTTTCATCTTTCTGTGTCCATATGGAGAGCACAATACAAACTCCCCCTCAACCTCAACATGAAACTTGTGTTAGCACATCCAGCTGAGAAAAAAGTCAACAGTACTTTAATAGTTTTGTGAAGAACAAGAAGGTCTGGAGAGGAACCAGGGGTGGGAGTTTGATGGGATGGGTGTTATTACTTTTTCACAGTTTGTCAGTATTATCAAAAACTACTTTGATTACAATTCTTTTTACTTATTGTTATAATTCAGCATGTTGTGTGTCATGTGAAGGCCACTGTCTGAAAAGCACACAGCTGTGGATAAAGCTTGGTTACATGCTCATGTCAATACAAGCGCAGGAAGCAAGTCAGGAGATTAACCCAAGCTAAACACTTTGACAGCTATGAAAGCCACATACGTCTTCTGCTTAACCTATGTGTCTGAATGCTGTTTAAATGCATTGCACCCAGTGGGTGATTCAATAAATATATCACATGTATTCATTCAGGATCCTTCTTAATCCCAACATCAAATTATTTTGTGATCATGATAATCCTGTCTAATGCAATGCAAATATTATGTCATAATATGGGAACCTTATAGTTTATTCAGACATGACACGAAATAATACACAACATAGAGTGAGAAAAGATATTACAATTTAATTACCAGTGTTGGGAACGTTACTTAAAAAAAGTAATTAGTTATAGTTACTCACTACTTGTTCCAAAAAGTAACTGAGTTAGTAACTGAATTACTCTATAATAAAAGTAACTCGTTACCAGGGAAAGTAACTATTTGCGTTACGGTTAAAAAAAAGTTGCTATATGTCAAAGAATTTGTATTTTTTTAGCAGTTTTCACATGTCAGTTGAAATGGGTAGAACAGACAGGTGTTCATACATAACTTTCCATATTTATTGCACGTCAACAGACAGCAAGAGTTTTATCCTACACTTCAAGTATTATCTTTGTAAGAAAAGTAAACAGTTACACCATATAAAGTGCATTTAACTTCAGCAAACTAAATTAAATCAAACTCTCTCAACCTGAGACAACTGGTCAAGTAAACAACCTGTACTTCCAAGTGTTTTGTTCACAAAAAGTTAACTTTTAAACAACAAAAAGTGTGTTTGCTCTGTAGTCGTTTTCTTAATTAAATGAATCAAACTCCCAATGTCAGACAACTGGTCTGGTAGACATTCTGTACTTCAGGTATTTTCTTCAAAAGTAAACAGTTAAATAATATAAAGTGTGTTTGCAATAACTGTAGCAAATTAAATAAATCAAACTGAGATAAATAGTCTGGAAAACATAGGCTGCTGTATTTCGTTTTCTTCATTAAAAAAGTAAACAGTTTAACAATATGATTCATTAAATTAGAGTTGCTTACAACGGATGTCGAAAAAGTCTTCGCTCCCGGACATAATGTACACATTACATGCACGTTCTTGCTTTGACCATAATGAATTTGAAGTAGTGCTTATATCTCCACCTTGAAAATGCCAACTTTTCATCGGATTGCTCCTCCTGACTCGCCATCTCTTCTGCTGCCGCGAATCTCTGTTTAGCTGTTGCGTGTGTGTGGGTAAATTCCAAATGCCGTTTGTGCGCCCTTGAAGGGCACTTCGCGAAGGGGATGTAAAATCCAAATAAACAGAAAAAGACGCTGTATTTTATCACCAAGTGTATTTTAATTAGCCACACTATCAGACAACATTGCGCAACTTTATCTAGAGTTTATACATCAAGAGATTTGATCTTCGAAGGGAATAGGGCATAGTGATCATCACTTTCGATTGGAATTCGCCCTGTGTGTGTGTGTGTCGCCGCAGGCGCGTGCGCTGGCATGTGTATAACAACACTGGCTCTGATTGGCTACCATGAAACACATTACTCTGCCTTAGCCAATCATAATCGCTTATCTCGTTATTAACCTACCTCCTCACTAGCTGTGTGACCCAGGGTTGCGTTTGGATCACACAGGTTAAGTCAGTGCATAGTAACGCACCGCATTTAACGTCCGGTAACGTTAACGGCGTTGTAACGGCGGGAAAAGTAATTAATTAGATTAGCCCGTTACTGAAAAATGAACGTCGTTACGTAACGCCGTTCTTTTAAACGGCGTTATTCCAAACACTGTTAATTACATTTTAATAATGATACTATGCATTAGGTTACTATATTAACATTTTGATTTAACTTGCCATTAATGACTAAAGCAAGAAAAATATCACAATGGCTTTGAATAGCCTTTGATTATTTTTGAAGGGCTTTAATTATTTTGTAATGTTTACTACTGTGGAAAACAAAATGCAGATGGTTTAAAATAATTGCATTTGGTTAAGCATCATAAATCAAGTTTATATTAAGCCATGCGTGCTATCAAAACGGACTTTGTCAAAATCTGTTAAACACTTTTGCCTTGATTTGTTTAATCATTTGGTGGAAAAAACTAAAGCTGTCAAAATGTGTGTTCAGTTACAGTATCAGGTATGAATCAAATCACCACCTTTGACTGTTTGTCTTTTATAACCACATCAAAAACTGACAAGCACTGACACACCAATTACTCTTTAACATATGTATAAAATGTAATGGCTCAGTTACTTTACCGAACAAACATTTCACACTTTACAACGGTTTGTGTTGCATGGTTAACACAAACTGGCTTTTAACAACATGTTTGAGTAATAGAGTAGCCGCAGTCTGTGAGCGCTGTGTGTTGGGTTTATTATTGTTAACATTGAGCGGCTTAAGCGGCTCTCCCACTGTTTGTGTCTGCAGCGGCCCCTGCCAGCTGTGCGGACAGGCAGAGGACCATGTAAAGGAGCATTTTTGTCTTCTGGTCACTGTTAAAGATTGTGTATAAGCATTCACACTACTGCGGTCACAAATGTTTGACATTTTTGCCTTCTTCGTGTTTACATTTAGCAGACGCTTTTATCCGAAGTGATGTACAAGGTATACATTTTATCAACTGTGTGGTCTATAGGAATCCACAACCATGCTTTACCAAGTTAAGCCAAATCAGCACAGAAAAAGTAGTAACTGATTTACATGTATTTATGACTTAAAGGAATAGTTCACTTTAAAATGAAAATTTTTGTCATCACTTACTCATTCTCCTGTTGTTCTAAACCTGTATGATTTTTTTCACAAAAGAAGATATTTTGAGAAATGATGGTAAACACACAGCAGTAAGTGACCATAGACTTCCATAGTAGGAAAAATCTTTTGGAAGTATTGTGATAAATCACTAAGGAAATATTTTGATAAATGATGGTAAGCACACAGTTGACGGTATCCAATAAAATCCATCATATTTTTTATTCCTACTATGGAAATCTATGGTCACTTACTGCTGTGTGTTTACCATAATTTCTCAAAATATCTTCTATTGTGTTCATCAGAAAAAAGAAATTCATACAGGTTTAGAACAATATGAGGATGAGTAAATGATGACAGAATTTTCATTTTAAAGTGAACCCTTTAATTATTTTGGGGAATTTTTGAGAGGGCTTTAGAGGGAAACAAGCAATAAGGGAGATGAGGGGATTGTATGGGAAAGGACCACAAGCTGAGACTTGAACTCGGGTCGCCTGCAGCGCTATCTACACGGGCACGACTCTGGTAAGACAAAAAGTGGTTGAGCATCTGTTGATGTGGTTGACTTCAAAAAGCCCAGATTTACGTATTTAGGTTCCGGTTTGTATTCATTATATTTAAATTTGATTTTACACAGTCTGTGTTAAAGGCTTATGAAATGACATTCACCTTATAGTATCATTAAGTTGCAACTAAACTATATTGTTTATGTACGTGTACATTAACAAACAATTTAGTGAAACCAAAATAAGAGAATTAACATGAAAGTCCTATCATGTTTATGCTAATAGATTGTTTACCTTCCTGAAAAAGTATTTTTAAGAGTCTTTGGTCATCAGATGCTTTGTAAACAGCACCACAGGCACAGCAGTTTCAGTTTGGCCAAGCTAAGTGGTCACATAAGTGGATAGCTTACTCAGAACATCAAGTAATTTGAAATATATTGTACAAAATATTGTATATAAATACAAAATAACTGTGGATTTAGACATGTTCAGTAAAATTAATTTTTATATAGCACTTTTTTACATTGTTTCAAAGCTTTTTTTACATAAAAGAAAAAAACACATAGCATAGGAAAATATGAAGAGTTCAGATGCAAATCCTCTAAGTGCATCTGACAGTTTTTCTTGTAAATTAATCTTTTTTTCAGGTTATTTTGCTTAGGTTCAGTCATTTCACTTTTAATGGCAATTAAAATGTTATTAGTCAATAATTAAAATGTCAATTTAGTTATTTCATTAATATTTAAAAATGTAACTATCTTTCGCTGCAAAACCCTCTAAGTGCATATTTCCTCCACTTTTTAAATTAATCTGCTTTTTTGACAAGACATAGTAAACAAAATCCTTTCTGAAAAAAGTTAAAAGGTTTAAAAATTCAGTCAATAAACTGTATATTCAGAAAACCTCCTTTAATTTGGTATAAAACTTGACAAACCAATGTATATGTGCCATTATTCATCCAATTTGTCTTCTGTGCACATAGAGGCATAGGATGTGGCATTTACAGTAATGCATTCTGCCAACAAACCGGTACACTTATTTTCAACCCAGCATTGGGTCAAAAAGGGACGAACCCATGTGATGACGTGTTACGTGAGATTGCGCATGCCTAGTGCAAGACGTGAAGTTTAAAAGTAGATTTTATATTTTTCTTGCTGAAAATGACAATCGGTTTGCTACATAAGACCCATTTGCCTCTAGTGGAATCGTTAAGAGCTCTTTGAAGCTGCGTTGAAACTGCAATTTTAAACTGCATTGAAACTGTAAACTGTTAAGGTCCAATAAAGTCTATTAAATTGAGAAAAATCCTGGAATGTTTGTTGAACTTAATTTCTCGACTGAACAAAGAAAGACATCAACATTTTGGATGCCAGGGGGGTGAGTAAATTAAGTAATCCTTTAAGGGTTTTAGAATGTTGGTGCCATTCAAGTTCAAGGGAGGATGAACATACTTTTATTTCATGACCCTGGTTAATTATCCCACATTGGTATGGACACTGTTGACACCAATTTCAAAATGAATGGTGTGTCATTGTAATTCTTGGCATTTTTTGTGCATTGATTACTATTACTGTAGCCTAACTATGTTTTATTTTGTGGTTACCATGGTTTTACTACAGTAACCATGTTTTTTTGGTTTTAACTTTAGTAAAACCATGGTTAATTTTCATAAATAAAAATAAAGCAAGACTTGGCCAGCGGAATCGTTCAATTTTCACCCCACACTAAGTATACCACAACGACATTGATATTCTGCAGTGTTTCACCAAACACAGCAATTTCTGAATCCTGACGACCCACAGCCAACGTCTCCCCCTTTACCAATAATCCAAACAAAATAACCAAATCAAAACATATATTCACATAGAAAGAGCTATAAAAATAGCTAAAACAAGCTAACAAATAAATATTTACAAAAACAATAAAAAACACAGTTATGCATCAATAATCAGGACGACCAGAGGGAAAATACTTGCACTTTAACATCAATGAGTACAGTAATAAACACTGACATTTTTAATTACAATACCATAGTCGGATGACCGAAAGAAGGCATAATTACTGCCTTCGGACACCCACTTCGACACTAGGGAGTCGTGACATTAAGCCCCAAAATATATGCCTGTGATTGCCAACCAAAGAACACCCACGTATACTACCAAAACTGGATGACATGAGACCCAGGCAAGGCAGCAGTACAGTCATCTCAAAGGATTTACATTCCACCCCATTAGATTAGTTCATGTTACCTGCCAAGCAGAGAACAGTCTGTTAAGTATAATACACAAATAACAAATACACTAAATAAAACAATGGTACATATAAGGAGGGATTCATATAAACAGTTGCAAATACCGCCATGCACAGCGATGAGAAAACCAACAAGCAGACCATTATCTTGGCAGCAACCAATATAATAATACTAAAAACTTAAAACACAAATGCAGATTTGACACGTGCAGCCAACACCTACCGCTCATTTAAAAAACCTGTGTCCGCAGGGAGGGCGGTAACAATGTATGACACATCCTGCTCACTAAACCCTTAGAGATCTTATAATGTTTGAAGTATATGCTCCAATTGGTTCGTATTTATTCGGAAATTGGGCAATTTTAGGGTATAAAGTCTTTCACCGTCAAGCTTTATAATATTAAACATCTATTTATGTATGTATTTATATTCCTCTGTTTATCAAACCAGAGCGGTGATGATGTGGAGAGAGGCAGACCAGAGGGATGCATGGCGAAAGAAGTTCTGCTAAATGGCCCTGCAGATGTTCTCACTGACTTTGGAGTGCTTTTGGAGTGTTTTATGCCCTCTATTTAGAGAAGACTTAATTCTGTATGTTCAGTCTGTATGATTAGTGAATAAAGCTTTTGTTTTTATGTGACTGAAGTTAATTATTTGTTGACAACACCAGCATAAATTATTTGATAAATAATTTTAAAAAGTTTATTAAGTATTACCAAATAATAAATATTAATTGAAGTAACACATAAAACATTGAGTAAATACTTAAAATTTAATTGACAGAGTCTTTACTGTAAGTTTTTAAAGATTCAACTGATTAAAACATTTTAGTTGAATGAACTATAAAGCTAGTTGAGCAAACAAACTTTTTTATATTTGAGTCAAAATTGGGCCAACTAAAAAACATCAATCCATGTAACACTTTGGAGTCAGAAATTGAGTGAACGTAAAATTTCTGTGGAACTAGTTACTAAAAAATAATTCATTGAGCCAACAATTTATTTTTTACAGTGTGGACATATTCATTTTTATATAGCACTTTTTTACAGTGTTGCATTGTTTCAAAGCTTTTTTACATAAAAGAAAGAAAAAACACATAGCATAGGAAAATATGAAGAGTTCAGATGCAAATCCTCTAAAATCATCTGACCGTTTTTCTTGTAAATTAACCTTTTTTTCAGGTTATTTTGCTTAGGTTTAGTCATTTCAATTTTAATGGCAATTCAAATGTTATTAGTCAATAATTGAAATGTCACTTTAGTTATTTCATTAATATTTTTAAAAATGTAACTATCTTTCGCTGCAAAACCCTCTAAGTGCATATTTCCTCCACTTTTTAAATTAATCTGCTTTTTGACAAGACATAGTAAACAAAATCCTTTCTGAAAAAAGGAAAAAGGCTCAAAAATTCAGTCAATAAACTGTATATTCAGAAAACCTCCTTTAACTTGGTATAAAACTTGACAAACCAATGTATATGTGCCATTATTCATCCAATTTGTCTTCTGTGCACATAGAGGCATAGGATGTGGCATTTACAGTAAGCATTCTGCCAACAAACCGGTACACTTATTTTCAACCCAGCATTGGGTCAAAAAGGGACGAACCCATGATGTGATGACGCATTACGTGAGATTGCGCTGGCGCATAACACGCCTAGTGCAAGACGTGAAGTTTAAAAGTAGATTTGATATTTTCTTGCTGAAAATGACAATCGATTTGCTACATAAGACCCTTATGCCTCGTGTGGAATCGTTAAGAGCTCTTTGAAGCTGCGTTGAAACTGCAATTTTAAACTGCATTGAAACTGTAAACTGTTAAGGTCCAATAAAGTCTATTAAATTGAGAAAAATCCTGGAATGTTTGTTGAACTTAATTTCAAGCCTCAATCCCTTTTTCTTAATATCAATACCATAGCTTACCATCAGGAAGCATCTGATGAAAAGAGAAGAGGTTGGCGGAGGGATGAAACAGAGGAAACAATTGGCGATTACCCTGCAGAACAATCAAGTTGTAGTTGTCATATCTTCAGAGAGGATCTGATAAGTAAGATGCAGCCAATTTTAGAGAACCTCAGGCTAAGCAATCAGCCCCAAACAGGATGCTCAACAAACAGGAAGCATGTCTCAGCCAATGTCTGATTGGTTAACAGACCTCTAACCATTTGCCTTTAGGGGTATTCAAGATGAACGACCACGTCATTGTGCACCACAGGGGCTCCAGAGAAAACATGTTTGCAAAGACGACTCAGTTTAGCCTTTAGTCCATGATGCTTTGCTGTTCCACGGAAGATTTACACACCAATTCAGCCGGCTGTGGCCCCACTCGAGATTGGGAAGAAAGCCGGCCCCACGTTTATGAACATTCCTGCCCTGCACAGACCGCAAAGCTTTCCGGCAGAGTCTTATGGTTATTTCACCCTGACAGCATGTATGATTTAAAAATCAAATTCACTTAATCAACATTCATTTTATTCCAGATGAGTTTTCAAGCTGGGTTGAATGTATAACAAACAAATTAAATGATGCGTAAAACAGAAACATTTTGGTATAATACACATTATACATTTGGTATAATACAATGTATTTGCGTAGTTAATGTTTAAAAAAATGGTTTACACATATACCGTACATTTTTGTAGCTCTGGATATACTTCTTTTCACAAATGGGCCTGAATAACTCTGACGTCAGCCGGAAATGTGACGCTCTTTATCATGTTTAAAAGATTCGCTCATCAACAGGGCCAGGAAGTAAACTGTTGCTTAAAATTCGTGTGTTTGTTGTAGTTCAAGAAAAGAGATTTACATTGGAAACGATAACTTGCGTAATCGTTTACTTTGGGATTTGTACCTTTTGCATATTGTTAACATGCGCTAATACACACTTACACATCAAAGGAAATGTAAAAATGTGAATCGGATGATAGTTGCTCTTTAAAAATGAAACAGACATTTGATAAGTACAGTATTATCACATACCTCAGAGGCCTGGGACTTCAAGAGACAAAACAATATCTAGGATCACAGAGGGTCTATTGAAGTCTACTAAATCAAAGAATCTTTGCAGTCTTCATCAATACTCTTGTTACATTTCACCTTTAGAATTAGTGGAATGTTGCTTACATTCATACATTATTTTGTTGGTATTTTGTGTTATACATCTAATGAGATATAACTAATGATATGATGTTAATAGCCCTGCAAAGTTTTCCTACCTGATATTCCTACAGATTCATAAAACAGAAATGTTATACAGTTGGGCCATAAAAATACTCTAGATAAACATAAATGTAGCCTATGTTGTTAGCTTTCAGACTACTTATAGATGGTTTTAGCAGCAAGAGCATAAACAAATGGTTTTTGAGGACCAAACTTAACTTCCGGAAGACTTCTGCAAAGAATCAAGAATCAGTCCTTTTACAGTAGTTTATTTCTGATAAATAATTAATAAGTAAATTAAAAAAAAAGCTAATAAGTAAATTAGCTTTGTTTATATATGGGTGATTCTCACGAAAACTTGGTTTTAAAAATGTCAAGCATGAAAATGTAAAAATTGCTTAAATTTACTTTTTTCCACCAGACATTGAAAAACAAAGTCTGGAGTAAATGGGAACATTAATTTAAACACTTTTACTTATCATTTAACACTTTTTGTAACATAATTAAAAAAATTTGTCCTAAAAAAATCTCATTACCGCAACAGTCAGAAAACATCAACACTGACATATTTTCAAAATGACATGACAAACCTGAAAGAACATAATTTGGAGATTCTGCACATGCATTTAAAATCAAAGTATTATGCCTCTATTAATTAAATTAACATTTAATAAGCATCTGTTGCGGTAATGATAATCAAAATGTCGTGTAAGCATTCTGACAAGACAATATTTCAAATTAACTGTAAAAAAATTATCTTACCTGGTAGCCATCTTGAAGTAACTGGTCCATGTGCTTGGTCACTCAAAATCAAACTTTATTAAAATTCTTTATGTGTGCTTAAACTGTTCTCAAAAAGTGTTGCGGAGGATGAGAACATCAGGCATGGACACATCATTTTCCAAATTTTTCTTCATTATTATTATACATGAATATTCAGTAAATATTTTTTCTGTCATCTAAAGTAGTCTAGCAAAACATCCATTTATTTTTTTTCTAAATATTTTTGTGTTAATTTGATTAAATTACGACATAACGCATGTTCAAGCACAGCCGGACACATTGCGGTAATGAGAATTTCAGCAGAAAATGAGATAAAATTGACAAATTATAAATTCTTATGTTGAAATCACACATTGTGCAAGGTAGAACACAGTATTGTGTTAATTCTGATGCTTTTTAATATTACTATATTACACATTTTATAGCTAAAATCATTAGTGCCGTGGTGTTTCAATGGTTTCGTGAGAATCACCCATATCATACTGTGTCTAAAGCGTATTAACTGCTACGTTCCCTTACGAAAATTAACCATGGTTTTAACTGTATGGACCTACAAAACTTAACTGTAACATAGAACTTCAGTCTAAACGCTAGCATGTAGTGCTAACTCAGCAGTCACAACTTTGTTTTTAGCATACGGTACGCACAACCGGCGCAACTTCATAGAATGTCTCTGAACAGGTTCACGCCCACTTTTGGGGGAAAACAAACTAGACTTCCCATTGACTTCCATACAAAATAGCGGAACAAAGGAACGTTCGTACACACCCGGCAGGCATAAATAACTTAGGGCGCACTCACATTATCCAAACCAAACCATGCCCCAGCGCGATTGTCACCCCTCCCTACTTCCCCAGGTGCACGCACTCACACTGTACTTCTTATCGATCCGAGTCCGGGCGCGTTTTCGTCATTAAGATGCGATTGTTTTTAAAAAGCAGGCAGTAAAGCGCTCTCTTAACACTGGAACCCACCGTAATGATAAGTCTGTGTTTTTTATTCGGAGTCGTTTGGTGCGCGATTACAGACAGCCCTCTCACATGAGTTGATCTGTCACGTGTGCAGCTCGGACATTCACGTAACCCCGCTGCTCGCATCAAAAGGTTTTTACGGAGGCAGATGAAGGTGAGTGGTCGCGCAACTGACGTCTTCACCTTTTGAA
Organism: Paramisgurnus dabryanus; assembly: GCF_030506205.2. Taxonomy (NCBI): domain Eukaryota; kingdom Metazoa; phylum Chordata; class Actinopteri; order Cypriniformes; family Cobitidae; genus Paramisgurnus; species Paramisgurnus dabryanus. The sequence continues at coordinate 9,783,080 of NC_133341.1, forward strand.
TCGCGCTCAGGCGCGATTGCGCTCACACCACAGCCTTCTGCGCCTGAGCCCAAGTGAACCGCGCTCTGGCCAACCTCTGCAACCCGGCCGCGGCGCGATTAAACAATCCGCGCCCGGGCGCGGAACGGAGCGATCACACTAGTCAAACAAACCAGGCTTTGGGGGTCAAACGCACCCGAACGTGGTTTGGTTTGGATAATGTGAGTGCGCCCTAAAGAAATCACCCAGATTAAACATGTTGAGTAATTATCTGTCCACCCTGCCTGCCATAGAGCGCAAAAGATACATTAACACATTTAATTTGGTCAATATAAAAACATGTCCCTTTCATTCTCATAGCGTCAAATTTGTGTAACAACGCTCCCCATTGGCCAGAGGTCTCTTACCCAGACATTTACTTGTACCTCATAGAGTCAACAGGGAAGCCAGTGAATGAATTTTACTTCGTATTTGAAAGTTATTGTGTTTTTATATATTATGTCTTTATATTTATTGAGTACTGAGTGCACTTTTCCGTTATGTTGAGATTTGCCGGTTTTCCAGCATTCTTTTGTATGCACAAGGTTTACATAAGAAGGAAGAAACAAACGTGTTTGAGGCTCAAAATATGTCATTACCATGTACAGAGCTCTTATTATTCATCTATGCCTAGATAAATACAGTTTGACATTCTACGGCACGTTTAAAAACACATCCATCCATCATTAAAGCAATCCAAATGACTCCACTGGTTTAAAAAGTGTTTAAACAACTTAGCATAGGTTACATTACAACCCAACAGGTTGAGTTTGTCCCTTTTTGACCCAAAGATTGAAAATAATCCAGCCTTTTTTTAATGGATGAAGCAAAACAATACATTTGTGAGAGAAAACTATCATTATTCTGAGCTTATTTAATTAAATGTAAACAAGAGGATTTAAGCACTTAAAAGCAAAAAATAAAAAAAATGCAGAACTTGATCAGTAGAAATCTCACTGGTACTTGCACATCTCGCAGCTAGTTGTCATACATTACTAAATAAGCTCAAAATATTAACCATTTAAACTCAAAAACGTGTTGTTTAGATTAAGCAGACATATATACCCACTTGAGTCATTTGTATTCGTTGAATGATGGATGCTTGAGCCTGTTAATGTCTCGCCAAAACATCCTGTTTTTAGAATTACAACAATACAAGAAAGAAAACTGGGGTCAGTATTGTGTAAAAACATTAGACGTGTTCTTCTCTCTCTTTCCCTCTCCTTCTAATATCACTGTTCACTGTTTATGTATCCCGCTGTACTCTGTCGATCTATATCTGCAAGGCATTATCTATCTAACTTTACATATGAAAGTGGCCCAAAAATGTTTATATGGACTTGAATGCTAAGCTCATGTCCAGGATAAGGCCCATTTAGTGGCAAACCATGGCTGTGTGACTGCTGTCATTGTTGTTCTCTGACACATTTACTAACACTGCTTACACTTTCATGCCAATGAGCTTGAGATAAAGTAAGCAAGATGAAGAGATAAGAAGATGGCTGTTGCAACTTGTATGTTGACTTCTCAGGGGCAAAGAGGCATGGCATTCCTGAAGCATCCAGTGGACAGTAAAAAAAGGCCAGATTCTTTGCAGAACTGTATCCTGAATATGGTGTCTAATATTGTTGATGTAAAAATTTTATGGATAGCAATAGTTCTTATCTTGTGATTTTTATTTTTAAAGTAAACTCTATATATGAAATCAAATAAGTAGATGTTTAGACAGAAAGAAGTAAACTAGTAGTAAGCAATAAGCCATGTGAGGACATTTGCTCAATGGTTCAAAATTTGTTTTAACTTAAAAGGTATGTGTTCGCACTGCCTTAAAATTCTGAGTTAATTCAACTTATACATTTTAGACAAAAATGTTAAAGGATAATTCCGTTATTTAACACTTTGAGTCTCATTTCTGGTTTGTTTTGGATGAACTACAGTAATGGACACTGAAATTTTGACAATGGGTCGTGTCTTGACTTTTTGACTCGTTTAGAAGCGTCTCTTGACTGCTTCAGAATGGAAGTCAATGGCCATGCACAAACATGTCATTAAAACAACACTTAACGTTCATTTTCAAACTGTAGTACTCATCGAGTGGTTCGTGGTGTTCGTTGATGATTAAAAACAAGTTGTGTAGCGAAATACAGTTTCTGTCGTGTTTTATTTGGCATTTTGTAAAATTCCATTGACTTCTCTTGGAAGACTCATTGCTCGCTGATATATCACTCCGCCGCCGGAAACGAAAAGGGTCTGTTTACATGTGGTTGTAGTTTTTTCGCTCGGTTTCTCTCAGAAGAAATTTTTCCCATATTTGATGGCTCAGTGACCAGCTTTAGGTTTGAAGTTGAGCTCGATTGTGACTGTCTATACGCTAGACACCGAGCGTACTTGTATGGTTGTCGCCATCAAGTGGTCGGGAGTGTGCTAACGCTTCAGACTCAAATATAGAGCGGAAGTATATATGCGGTTGTGAGGTATCTGAAAAAATAGTTCCACTATAGCAAATAACACGGATTGAAATCATACATTGCGCCAATGTATTTGTTTTTAATCATCAACGAACACCACAAACCACTCAGTGAGTAGTACAGTTTTGAAAATGAACGTTAAGTGTTGTTTTAATGACATGTTTGTGCATGGTCATTGACTTCCATTCTGAAGCAGTCAAGAGACGCTTCTAAACGAGTCAAAAACTCAAGACACGACCCATTGTCAAAATGTCTGTGTCCATCACTGTACTTCATCCAAAACAAACCAGAAATGAGACTCAAAGTGTTAAATACCGAAATTAAGTCAACTTATATCTTTAACTTTCATAGATAGAAATTACGATAATTTCCTCACCCCCATGCCATCAAATGTTGATGTCTTTGTTCAGTCGAGAAGAAACTAGGTTTTTTGAGAAAAATATTGCTGTAGTTTAAAATAGCAGTTTCAATGCAGCTTCAGGGACTCTAAACAATCCCGAACAAGGCATAAGGGTCTTATCTAGCGAAAGGATAGTCATTTTTTACAAGAAAAATACAAAACAAGCACTTGCAAACCACAATTTCTCGTCTAGCACCCCAAAAGGTCAGGCACGATGTATGCAAAACTACCGCCTGAGTGTTTACAAGTGTGGAGAAAGAGGATGTTCTGATGTTGTTGTATGTGGAATGATACTTATTAATGTCTTTGTGTCAATTTATTGTTTAAAATGGTCCGCAAATGTGCGTTTCACATACAGTAGTGACGCGTGACCTTTCAACATCCTTACGCAATTACATAAGGTCGTGCTGGCGCGTCACACGGCTAGTGCAAGATGAGAAGTTGTGGTTTAAAAGTGCTAATTTTGTATTTGATTGTCAAAAATGACTATCGTTTCGCCGGATAAGACCCTTATGCCTCGTTTGGAATAGTTTAGTTTGGGACCTTAGAAGTTGTGTTGAAACTGCTATTTTAAACTGCATTGAAACTGTAAACTGTTGGAGTCCATTAAAGTCTATTAAAATGAGAAAATCCTGGAATGTTTCCGACTAAACAAATAAAGACATAAACAACTTGGATGACATGGGAGTGAGTCAATTATCGGGATGAAAGTGGAGTAACCCTTTAAAGGGGACATATCATGAAAATCTGACTTGTTTTATGTTTAAGTGTTATAATTGGGTCCCCAGTGCTTCTACTGTATCAATCTAAAAAATATTAAATAGAACAACCCAGTAACTTTAACTTTACCCAGTAAATTTTGGTAAAAAACATTTGAAACAATAGGTCATGGAAATCTGTCTCCCCTTGTAATGTCCGAAGGGGATCTTATTATAATAATACCGCCCCTTAATCTACAACTATACAACCACGGCATACCATTTAGTGTAGAGATAGAAATAATGGACATAATGGCCATTTGAACATGCAATAATACATTATCTATATTATATTGTGAGCTAAAACTTCACATGCATACTCTTGGACAACAAAAATGTATTTAACATCTTAAAAAGTCTTGTGAAATGTCCCCTTTAATTTAAAAACTGATTTTGGGTACTGATGTTTTTTAAAAGAGTCACTTTAAGATGAAACTTTAAAAATAGTACAGCAGTATACAGCAAAAGAAAAAGAAAAAAATTGTAGTTAACTGCAAAGAAATATATTTTTTTCTTTTTTAGTCACATGTGATAAATGTTCCTATTTATGTTCAGTTTTCTATGTGGCACCATAAAGTAAAGACCGTTTCAGAGGCACATGCAATTTGACATTATTGCAATTAAAAGACGATAAAAGTGTGTTGCAACAGTTGTGGCAAAAATAAAAATATGCATAATTTATGCAGTAAAATACAAATTTGTCTTTTGTTGTATTTTGTTGCAACTTTATATGTTATCATTGACTTTATAGATTTTCAATTAAATAATCATATTTTAATAGTTTGTGAGAAAAAGATAAATATTTCTAAAACTGCTGAGATGGCAAAAGCTTTGCAGTTTGCTTGAAAAACTTTACTTACCACAGTTAGCAAGCTGTAGTCTTTAAGTTTTATGCTAAGCAAAAATGTTTGGACTCAAGCCTTATGAAGCTAGGCATATATTTTATTAGTTTAATTTCCTCTCTCCCACTTGAATGTAACTCTATTTTCAATTTCCGTTACGCATTCCAAAAGAAAAGACTCTACTCATATACAGTTTTGGCCGAGGCCCAGGGATCATTGAGAGCAGACATCGCTGCAAAGTCTTTCAGACACAATTTTTTTTATTAACATTTGGGAAAAAGCATAGGGGAGTTTTAGCTGGAACAATATCTGCAATGACTGAATGTCCCGTACTGCTCTGTGTAGGAGAGAGTTGAATCTTTTCCCCCGACGGAGGAATTTTAGTCTGTTATTTTACTGTCATAAAAAGGTTTTGCAATGTGTTTGAGAGCTGCCAATATAATGTGCTTCTCAGGTCTTGTCTTTCATATCAGTTTAGTGTTACACAGAAAGATAAAGGTATTTGCAAAACTATAATTTGCAATGAGACCTTATGAATAGTCATCCTTGCTTTTTCCGTAGTCACGTCTCCTGTTATAGCTATTTCCCGAAGGCAAACTGTAACATTTCCACCTAGAATACTGTAATACAGTAAAACAGAGGAACAAAGAGAAAGATCACCAGTGGGTGTTTTTATCATACCCTGTGAAACCCAATATGATGTTGTAAGCATTCCTATGTCCATGTATCATATACTTGAGTGTCTTGCTTAATTTGCTGAGAAACAGACCAGCAGAGAACGCATGTGAGAACCTGTTGTTATGTGTTTCCGCACTGCAGAAAAGGTTGCTATTATTCAGCAATTAATTTAAAATCTGCCTGGCAAATGGTGTGAAATCCAAACTGCATGCTTGAGAATGTGCCAATATGGAGATAGAGACAGTAGAGAGAGAAGTGGGGGAACGTGCCGAGACGTGGAGGAAAGAAATACTTGGGGAAAAGGGGGTGAAGATAAAAATATAGAGAAAAAACACGAGGGCAAAGAAAGAAAGAGTGTATTGGAAATTGAAAGGGAAAGCAAGGGAAGGGCGCTCCCACTCAACTCCTCTTATTTTTATGACCAGAAAAACCTCAGTAAACAAACAGAGAAGCACATAAACCATTCAGCTAGTAGCATTAATGTGGTGCCAAACCAGTGGTTTAGAGCAGGCATGCCAAGTAATTCAAATGCATAGTAGCAGTAGTTTTTAAAGCATGCTGGGACACTGAGTACTAGATGTTCAATAGCCTACACAGGAACTACAGAAATACTGCTTCTGCTTTCGTTTTGTTTCAGGCTGTATACCAATTGACAAACAATAAAGCAACTCGGACTCTCTGACTCTCTCTTCTTTATTCATATCAGGACTCTTTAAAATTGCCTTATTGACATACAGTACACCCTATATCCTAATAATTTAAAAGCTTCATGTATGATAAAAGCACCATTTGGGCAAAATCTAATTTTTGCATTGTTTATGTATTCTTTTATACCAACTAAATCACATGGGTTGTATTAAGGACAATAACCATCACCTAAAAATATCATCCCTTGGGGGGCAAAAATAATCTCAGTATTCACCCAAGATATACTAATGGTACCAAATTTTAAAGTTATTACCGTGTAAATAGCTAAACAAAATTTTTGCAGTCTTTACTGCCTCACAAAGAATACATTCTTTTAAAAGTCAAAAATTTAAACACTTAGTCATTCACAGCCAATTTTGGGTGGAATTCCGGGCCTCCGGCTATATTTCTAAAGACGTTCTCTCTAGATGTGTGTGACGTGATTATCCTGTGAGAAGCCCCATCTCCGGAAATACTTTTTTCCATAACTGTGTCCATATGGCTGGGCTTTGGATTTCAAACGGACTTTTGATGACCTTGACACATCTCATGTAACTTCAGTATCTCTATGAAGAGAAGGAAAAGACCTAAAGCAAAGCATGTGTATGCAGACATTTTCACCAACCACATCTTTCAGAGTATTTGGCTTTGTGTCCCTCATCTTTAACAAAGCCTGAATAGTTTTGTCAACTTAACGTATTTCCATATCTTATAATTTGCCATATTCACTTACTCTCAATGTATTGAGTAACCCACATTTGCTTGACACTGCAGTAATAATCTGTCACGGATAAAAATAACTGATGACTAATGTAAATAGTTTGTGGAAAGATTGCATTTTAGTGTGCTTATACAGCATAATGTATTTAAGAGTTTAAGATAGGTAAAGTGAGACAATATGTTTCATTACTTGTCTTTTTATGTTAGGAGAGAATCAACCGGAACAATCTGTAGTAATTGCTACATAGGGTGTTTGTCATAAAGATTTTTTTATCTTGAAGTCATCAAAGTGGGTGTAATCTAGCATTAACTGGTCTCAAACAAGCACATATAAACCAACTAAAATACTCATTCGAAAATAATAGGCAAATCACTTTCACAAGTTTTAATCAAACTTACACTTTCAATGATTGACTTGCCACTTACAAACAGTGTGCTTTGTAGCAAAATTGCATTAAAGTGCACATATTTCATTGCTAAAAAACTTTATTTTGTGTATTTGGTATAATACAATGTGTTCGGGTGGTTTATGGTTAAAAACACATTATTTTTCACATACCGTACATTTTTGTAGCTCCAGATATCCTTCCTTTGTCACGGTGGGTAAATACACTGCTCTCTCTGTGTCTTGTGTAGGGTGTTTACTCACCTGTGATGTCATGTGCTCGTTATCCCGATTCCCTTCACCTGTGTTGATTGTCTCACTCCAGCTGCTCATCATTACAGACTCTCCATATAAACTCACTCTGCTCTCTGTTCCTCGTCAGATCCTCGCTCTTTGTTTGGCCTCCGTGTTCCTCTGGATTGTTTGTACAGCGTGTGTGGATTGTAGTCGTGTCGTCTTCGTGTTGGTTGTTCCGGTCTCTGTTTCCTGGATTATATTTCACTACAGACCCATCCACCAACGATCACTACAACCACCGTCACTCGCTTACCACCGTAGTCCTTCGAGCACCATTACCATCATCTGGACATTGTATTGTTCCGTGTTGCTGTGTTTGTCTGCCTCTAAAAAATAAACCTGTGTTATTTTTCCTGCATCTGTTTCCAGCCTGTTTATATCGTTACAGAAGGATCTGACCAAATAATGGAAGCAGCGGGAAATCACTCCCCATCTCCTCTCGAAGAGTTTCTCCAGCGGGCGGTTCAGAGGATGGACCGTCAGGACAAGGTTATAGAGGAGATGGGTCAAGCAGTCCAAGTAATAGTGACGAAGGTGTCCGAGCTGACCCTACAACAACAACAACAACAACTACCGCCCACTGCGCCTCCCACACCCCCAGCTACATCTTCTTCTTCAGAGGGCGCCTCCCAGTCGGAGCCCAGACTTCCTATCCCCAACAAATATGCGGGTGAGCCGAATTTTTGCCGTACATTCTTATCTCACTGTTCTCTCCATTTTGCATAACAACCCAGAACTTTTTCCAACGAACAAACCAAGGTGGCATTTGTGCTTTCGCTGCTGACTGAGAAGGCTGCCCTCTGGGGGACGGCGGTGTGGGAGAACCGTGACGACTGCTGTTCTTCGTTCTCCGCCCTATCCGATGAGATGAAGAGGGTGTTTGATCGCTCCGTCGCCGGGAAGGAAGCCGCGAGACGCCTCTCAGAGCTTCGTCAGGAGGAGAAGACCGTCTCTGACTACGCGATCGAGTTTCGCACCCTGGCGGCGGAGTGTAGGTGGAAGAAGAAGCGCAGTGGGATCATTTCCTGCATGGGCTGGCTGACCGCATCCAACAGGAAATCCATGTGGTGGATCTACCCACATCCCTGAATGCTCTCATCGACCTGGCCATAAGGGTCGACGCCCGACTCAGCCAAGCAGCACGCCGGAGAGCTACCACACCGTTACCCGTAAGACTGGATCCTCTCCAGACCAGCCACAGCGGTGCGGTCAGCCCCCCCCCCAACGATCTCGAGCCCATGCAGGTGGGTCGAGCTCGGCTTTCCCGGGAGGAGAAGCTCCGGCGGAGGTCCCTTGGATTGTGCTTATATTGCGGTAAAGCCGGGCACCAAATCCATCAGTGCCCGGTAAAAGACCAAGCCCGATAGTAAATCTGAGGCTACTATCGGGCGGGATCTCCTCCATGAAGACCTCATCGACATCTACGCTCCTCCCGGTGAAACTACGGTGGTCCACTCATTCTCACGACTGTCACGCACTGTTGGATTCGGGAGCTGAGGGGAGTTTCATCGATCACACCATTGCACGTAAGCTTCAGATACCACTCACACAGCTTACTCACCAGATTGCCCCGTTCGCACTTAATGGACACAAGCTTCCTACCATCACCCACATCACGGAACCTGTCTCCCTCATCACTTCGGGCAATCATAACGAGAACATTTCATTCTACGTCACGGACTCCCCTCTCTCACCCATTGTTCTTGGACACACCTGGCTGAACCAACATAACCCGAAGATCGACTGGCGTCTTGGGACTGTTATCAGCTGGAGTGAGGGGTGTCCCAAGTCTTGTCTTTTGTCTGCGTGTCTAACTGTTTCTGAGTCTGTGTTTCAGGGGGAAGCAGTGGATTTATCTAACGTGCCCGCAGAGTACCACGACCTGAAGGAGGTGTTCAGTAAGTCGCGGGCTGATTCTCTACCTCCTCACCGTCCCTATGACTGTGCTATAGAGTTACTTCCCGGTACTTTTCCGCCTAAAGGCAAGTTATACTCTTTATCTGTTCCAGAGATGAAGGCCATGGAGAAATACATTTCTGATTCTCTAGCAACGGGGTTCATTCGTCCTTCCTCTTCTCCAGCGGGGGCGGGGTTCTTTTTTGTGGGGAAGAAGGATGGATCCTTGCGACCTTGTATTGATTACCGAGGGTTGAACAACATAACGGTTAAGAATACGTATCCTTTGCCGTTAATGTCTTCAGCCTTCGAGAGGTTGCAAGGAGCGTCCGTCTTCACTAAATTGGACTTACGTAATGCTTATCATTTGGTCCGCATCAGGGAGGGGGATGAATGGAAGACTGCTTTTAACACCCCTCGTGGCCATTTTGAGTACTGCGTCATGCCTTTCGGATTGACGAACTCGCCAGCGGTCTTCCAAGCACTCGTTAATGACGTGTTGCGAGACATGATAGATCAGTTCATATATGTCTACCTGGATGACATATTGATTTTTTCGTCGTCTCTCCAGGAACATGTGCAACACGTACGACGAGTGCTTCTGCGGTTGCTAGAGAATGGGCTTTTTGTCAAGGCGGAAAAATGCGTTTTTCATGCACAGTCTGTTTCTTTTTTAGGGCACATCGTTTCGACTGAGGGTGTCCGCATGGATCCTGATAAGGTTAAGGCTGTGGTGAATTGGCCATCCCCAGATTCTCGCAAGGCCCTGCAGAGATTTCTGGGGTTCGCCAATTTCTATAGGCGTTTCATTCGCAATTTCAGCCAACTAGCCGCTCCTCTGACTGCCTTGACCTCCCCTAGTACTGCATTCAGGTGGTCAGACGCAGCCGAGGCTGCGTTTGCCAAAATCAAAAGCTGCTTCGTTTCAGCTCCCATTCTCGTGTCCCCTGATCGCACACGCCAGTTCATAGTGGAGGTCGATGCATCAGAGGTGGGGGTAGGAGCAGTGCTTTCCCAGCGCACACCTTCAGACGGAAAGGTTCACCCTTGCGCGTTTTTGTCTCATCGGTTATCCCCGGCGGAAAGTAAATATGACATTGGTAACAGAGAGTTATTGGCAGTCAAACTGGCATTGGAGGAATGGCGTCACTGGTTAGAAGGTTCGGGTGTACCTTTTATCGTTTGGACCGACCACAAGAACCTCGAATACATTAAAACTGCCAAAAGACTTAACTCCAGGCAGGCTCGGTGGGCGTTATTTTTCGGACGTTTCGATTTTACTCTTTCATACCGTCCGGGTTCCAAAAACATCAAACCCGATGCTTTGTCTCGACTTTTTGAGCGTTCCGATCGCACTTCTACTCCCGAGCGTATTTTACCGGAGACTCTATTCATCTCCGCGCTCAGATGGGAGGTCGATTCGAAGGTTTTGACAGCCTTAGAAGGGGTAACGCTCCCGTCTCGTTGCCCACCGAACCGCTTATTTGTGCCGGAGAAGTTACGGTCCAACGTAATCCAGTGGGGTCATTGTTCCAAGGTAGCTTGTCATCCAGGGGTGAGTCGCACTAAGTTTTTAGTCAAACAACGATTCTGGTGGCCGGGTATGGCTCGTGACATTCACGATTTTGTGTTGGCTTGCTCGGTCTGTGCCACTGGTAAGACTTCTAATCGCCCTCCTGACGGGTTACTTTTACCGCTGCCAGTCCCTTCGAGACCCTGGTCCCACATTGCGCTAGATTTTATTACCGCCCTCCCACCCTCCCAGGGTAATACGGTGATTTTAACCGTAGTGGACCGATTCTCGAGGGCGACTCATTTCATCCCCTTGCCCAAATTACCGTCAGCCAAGGAGACAGCGGTCACTGTCGTAGACCACGTCTTCCGTTTACATGGCCTTCCGACAGACGTTGTCTCCGACAGGGGTCCCCAGTTTGTGTCCAAATTTTGGAGAGAATTTTGTAAGTTGTTAGGAGCGACTGTTAGTCTGTCCTCCGGGTTTCATCCCCAGAGCAATGGTCAGACCGAGCGAGCCAACCAAGATGTGGAAAGAGTGTTACGATGTTTGGCCTCCAAGAATCCTTCGTCCTGGAGCCAACATCTCTCTATGGTGGAGTACGCACACAATTCGTTGCCAGTGTCATCTACGGGCCTATCTCCGTTTGAATGTAGTCTAGGTTACCAGCCACCTAATTTTCACAGTCTGGAATCCGAGATTGCGGTTCCCTCCGCTCACGCCTATGTCCAGAAGTGTCACCGCACCTGGACTAGAGCTCGGGAAGCTCTACTCCGGGTGGGGGCGCGCACCAAGGCTAAAGCCGATCGCCACCGGTCTAAGCCTCCCGTATACGTCATCGGTCAAAAAGTGTGGCTTTCTACTCAGAACATTCCGATGCGTTCTGTCTCGAACAAGCTTGCTCCCAAATTTATTGGCCCGTTTGCTGTTGCCAAGATTATTAACCCGGTGACAGTTCGCCTTAACCTCCCTCCTGCGTACAGGAGAATTCATCCTGCGTTTCACATTTCTAAAATTAAACCAGTTTTTCGTTCACGACTTAACCCGCCAGTCCCGGTTCCCCCCCCCGCCTCGTCTCGTAGCAGGGGAACCCACCTATTCGGTGAATCGTATTCTGGACTCTAGGCGGAGGGGACGCGGATTTCAGTACTTGGTGGACTGGGAAGGTTACGGTCCGGAGGAGAGAAGTTGGGTACCTGCTCGGGACATACTGGATCACTCCCTTATTGATGATTACCATCAACAGGTACAGCAGGCTAGGAACATCAGGTGACGTCCTAGGGGAGGGGGTACTGTCACGGTGGGTAAATACACTGCTCTCTCTGTGTCTTGTGTAGGGTGTTTACTCACCTGTGATGTCATGTGCTCGTTATCCCGATTCCCTTCACCTGTGTTGATTGTCTCACTCCAGCTGCTCATCATTACAGACTCTCCATATAAACTCACTCTGCTCTCTGTTCCTCGTCAGATCCTCGCTCTTTGTTTGGCCTCCGTGTTCCTCTGGATTGTTTGTACAGCGTGTGTGGATTGTAGTCGTGTCGTCTTCGTGTTGGTTGTTCCGGTCTCTGTTTCCTGGATTATATTTCACTACAGACCCATCCACCAACGATCACTACAACCACCGTCACCCGCTTACCACCGTAGTCCTTCGAGCACCATTACCATCATCTGGACATTGTATTGTTCCGTGTTGCTGTGTTTGTCTGCCTCTAAAAAATAAACCTGTGTTATTTTTCCTGCATCTGTTTCCAGCCTGTTTATATCGTTACATCCTTCCTCCTTGATTTTCTAGCTCGGCCATTCCCAAACCGTGGTCCGCAAACCACTAGTTGTCCATGAGGGTACTGCAGGTGGTCCGTGTAAAGGCAAAATAAAATATAAAATAATATATATTTTTAAGAAAAATGAATATGTTTTAAGAATCTGTTTAATCTGTTGTACTGACCAGTTATAGTTTAAGTGCTAGTAAGCCTATTTAGAGGTGCAGATAAATTCAGGACTTTGTGTAGACATATTATGAGTATTATGAGGTGGTCTGCGAAAATTCTTGATAACAAATAGTGGTCCACACACAAAATAAGTTTGAAAACCCCTGTTCTAGCTCAACAATCTGAAAAACGCTGTGTCCCTGATTTGGCCAGCTAATCTGTAGGTTGTGATTGGCCTGAATACCATTGACATCACTCGGAAACGTGACGCTTCTTACCATGCTTAAAAGGGGGAGGAATTATGATAATGTCGGTCTTGTCTACATCATCAATCCCAGGAAGTAAACTGTTGCCTATAATCCGTATGTTTGTTGTAGTCAAAGAAAAGAGATTTACATTGGAGACAATAACTTGCGTCATCGTTTACTTTGGGGTTTTGCATATTATTAACATGAACTAATACTCACACACCAAAGGAAATTTTAAATCGCGAAACGGACAATAGGTGCTCTTTAAATATATATATATTTTAAATTAATAAGTACTGTACTTTGATTACTAGATAAAGGGATAAAGTGAGATATTAAATAATTTATGAATTATGCTCTCACTATACTTTATATTATAAAAAACAAGAGCTTGGGGGGAGCAGCGGCTCTTAGCAATGTTTGTTTTGTGAGAATCCTTTTGGCATGTGAGGAGTTAAATAGAGTAGATCTGTCTCATGGTTGTGTGTGAATTGTATAAGGGTAAACAGCGAACTTGCTCTCATGTTTTACTTATGTCCCTCAAAAGGATGAGAAAAAAATCCTATTTTACACAGTTAACAGCCTAGAAATGTAATATAAAAAGAAAAAAAAAATAGAAAGAAATCATGCGGGTAGATTATGGAATGTGCAGCTAATCATAACACAGCATTCATCCATGTCTGTCTGGCACATGATCTGACTGATGTATTAGCATATGGATGCACATGCATGCTTGCTATTAATCATAAATCCACATGCGCATAAGAAAATAAAACATCTTGGCAATGTTGCATGCTGTCTGTTTTGCATTCATAAACAAATATTGTGTCTTAGTAACAAATGTAGTTTGTGGAGCAATGTATTATCATTTCAAATCAGCTTGATTTTATTTGCTTTTTGTAGTTGTGCAACAGAAAGGTTCTTATGTTAAAGATTATTTTTAAGAGTGTATAACCTATTTATAGAGGTCAAAATGAAACCATACCACATGCTCTATTACAATAAATGACATTTTTTGGTTTAGTCTTGTGATCTTGATTGAGCCACAAACACAACTAGTAACATAAAAATGTTTTTTTGTCAAATGTATAGGTTTTACGATATGTTTACACTCTAAATCTGCACACTCTTTATCTTAACCCTACCTGGCCCTTAGGCTCAGCTGAGTCCAGTTTTCGGGCCTTACTCTCATCTGGTTTCCATTTTCCCTGTGTCGTCTAATGAAACCTGACCTTTTTTAAAAGATCTTGAGTTATGGGTCTACAATAAATTCCATATTCTTCCTTTGAAGTTGCCTGGGCTGTGGAAAGTGGTAAGATGTCATGTGTTAAAATTATGACCTGATTCCTTAAAACTAATCTACTCAGCTTGACATGGCTAAGTTTTAGTGCATGTGTGCCTTATTTATCTTGACAACCAAGCAGACCAGCCCTTTTACAGGTCTGCCCAAGTGTCAGTTCCTTTTTGCATCTAGATTTTTCCTTCTACCCCCTGAAGGGTGAACTAGCAAAAAAATGCTGTTTAAAAAAATACAAAATGAAAAGCAGAAGAAAAGAAAATATGATGCATGTCCATGCAGCTGGTTGACTGTTGTTGAGTCATTTATTGGTCCCATTAAAATGAGTAGAGTCCTTCTTTCCTGAGGCTAATTCTTCGCTTAACATTAAAAAGCTCCCATTGCTTTAATTCTAGACTCAATGCAATTTTACCTCAATCTAAATCAGATGTGTTGCTATAGGTATGAGTGATTCATTGTCAATCACCAACCTATACATCATTTACCGCTTTGTCATTATTATTATTTTTTTAAGAGTATACAACAGCTGTTCTAAAAAAGAAAACTAAACATATACATGGGAATGCAAATAGGAAAAACTGTGACAAAATTGTGACATTTAATGCGTTTTAAAGTCACACTTTTCCCATTACTGACCTTCCAGATTGAGATCTAAACCAAAACATGTCTCTCTGACAGTTCAGAGTAATAAAGTGCTGTTTCTCCTTGGTTACAGGCCTCCCAGCTGTTTTGGGTAATTAATGATAGTAGCTATGCAATGTCGAGTGTGAGAAATGCCAACGTTTCCATTACAGCTCAGTGTCAGGTGGAGCATGTTACATTAAAAGACAAGTAGTAAAATGTGCTTTTGAGTCTATTAGGTCATGATGTAAACACTTTTCTGGTCTACTCAGTTGTCAGATGAGAGGCCATGGTTGGCCATAACTTGCAGTATGATTACAGAATTACAGTTTTATGGGCTTGTTTACCTAAGCCATGCAACCTGTAACTTAGTAAACACTTTTTAAATACACCATATACCTGTAGAACAAGGAACAGTTTAACCAGAAAATGAAAACTCTTTTTTTTTGCATAAACATAAAAGTAAAAACAATAACAGTTTAAAGTGACTGTCCGTCAGGCTATAAAAAGGACAAATGCACCATAAATCCACAGGCAATCAATCATTTTGATACAATATCAGTTTTTAAAGTCACCATGAAATGGAAGAATCGATTGCCTAATTTTTCCATGGCGACACATATCTGAGTGAAACCGGCTTCTGAAATGAAATAAGGCAGGGCTGAATTTGAATTTGTCCACTGAGATCTGATTGGATGGCGTTGGGTCGTGTTGCTAATTGCTAATCGCTGCGATCTTCCCCCGGACCCGGCCCATCTGCCATACTACATGAGAGGAAGTAAAAAGAGATTGTTTTGCGGATGGGAGGAGATTTGCGTTTTTGATAAAACATTAAAATGTCACATGATTTAAAAAAAAATAACGAAGCTCACAGATCATTTTACAATGTCATTTGTAAAAAATACCACAATATTCCAAAACAAATTACAGTTTTTTATTTTCATGACAACTTTAAAGTATTAGAATCAATCCACTCACCCCTCCTGAGTTAGAGTATCAGTGAGTATCAGTGAATAATAACGTACATTTTTATGTTTCTCAAATCTTTATGAATTTAATGGCTATAAATATATTTGTTTTCATCAATGTTAAAGGTATATACACAAAAGGATTGGTTGATTTAACTTTTAAAAAGTAAGTGTTCATGCTGGCTTAAAATTTTGAGTTTGTTCATCAATATAGTTGACTCAAAATTATTAAGTTGAATTAACTTAAAGTCTCTGTAAAATCAATCTTAAAAATGGTTCCTAAACACATTATAAATGTTAGAAATGTATTACTGAATCACACCAAAAACTATGTAGTACTGAATTGCAGAGTTAGGGGGTGTGCACACCAAAGCTTTTACGCCCATGGCCGGAGCATGTTTTCAATTGTACCAATGTTTTTCAATTGTAGCTAACAAAGCGCTCAGCTAAAGAAAGCTGGTGCTCAGCCAGGGGCCGCGTTTGCATATGGCAGGGTATGGCAGTTGCCATACCCTAGCATTCAGACAAAACACCAGAAATCAACAGGCTATAATGAAGCTCATTAAAAATAATGTTAAATATTTTCAGTAAAACATATCTGAACATTGGTACATCACTAATATGGATAATTTACGTGTGTGCTCGACTTCATGCTATAATACAGGAACCGACATGTGGATGACATCAACGTGCCGCGAGAGCGGTCTGAAAGCAAACTCTTCCGATGATTTCTCGCCTCACCCTCTCGGTACTTTGATGTCATCAACCTGTCGTTCTTGCAGCGCAGCTTGAATTGTGCAGGAGGTTTCACGCTGTTGTTATAATCTTAATTTTCGCAAGTAAACTCCTTTTTTTGTTTTAACATTCAAACAGACTCACGGTTCTCCCCCACACTCGCGCAATGCATATTGCATACAATATTCCAGAAGTAAAATGATTTGTTCTCTGTGGATAAATAAACATGTTCTCTTACACTGGGAAATTGTAGCGCAGTCGATTGTATTAATTATTTGCGCACGTTTTTGAATATGGCGACTTGTGGAATAAAAACTGTACAACGACAAAAGGTAAGACTTGTTTTTGCATTTAGCCCTGTTTTACTAAGAGTTTTATTTAGTGTTAGTCTTAGTTGGTTAGCTGGCTGGGTTAACTACGTGTGCTCTATCACATCATTAAAAGTCTTTATTGTGTTTTTATAAGTGTTTATTGGCGGCTGTCATGACAAGATTTGTGAAGGGATGTTACAGTATGTTTTGATATTATCTTGTTTTAATTTATCTGTTGCTGGAGTTGCACTTAGTTAATAATGACAACATTTGAAAAGCATTTTAAACAACCATGATTTCTATTTTTGTTTTTCATTTGTATTGCTTCCATATTGTTGTCAGTAAGTGTACATCCGTGCAATCATAGTATGATTTTTTACAGGTTGGTGGAGTATGTACACATATAGATATAATGTGGTTTCATATGTGGCCGTGTAAACCTTCACACTATGGCAAAGACTCCAGCACAGCCATACATCTAACAGGGGTTCTTTATTTCCGACTGAGTTAAGAGAAAACACAGCATTAAATGACTGTGAAATTTCCCCCTGTGTAGTATATTATAATAAACCAAGTTTACAAGAAATATAAAAAGAGATCAAATTAACACAAGCTCCATATACACTGTAAATATTTGATTACAATGGCCTATTCAGTTTAAAGAAAAATAAATAAAACAAATAAAACAGTAGCCCAACTATTGAACACACCCTTTGGGTGAAATTCGGCTGATTAGAAAGGGTTAATACACATTTCTCCTTAAATCACATTCCTTCTCAAGATCATAAAGATCCCAAATCAACAGAGAAAATAAATCAAAACAAACAAAAATAGCCCTGTATGAAATGTACCCCTACAAAACAACGGTAGTGGCTTTCGGATGCTATTCTGTAATATAGACAAAACACAGAAACATTCATAGTACATAAACATTAGCCACTTAACTCAATAAATCTGAACTGAATCCAGTTTACACCTCATTAATCATTTATACAGTGTCAATCATTGTAACAAAATGTTCATATTTAGCCTATTAACAAATTATATTTATTGCTGACATAATATAAACATTACAAAATGTTTCTCTCTCTTCTTCAAATGCACAATAACATTTATAATATGAAACAAAATAAATGAACTCACTCTGTGACACGCTGTAACATGAAACGAGGCGCTGACACACGTGTATCTGTTCTCCCCTCTAATATAATTCAGTCAAAGAGAAAGTGGATTGTTATTTTCCACAAAGTCCCAATTATTATAACAGAACATGCAACTTAAAATAAACTCTTTAAATAAACACTCACGCTCAATCTCCACCACATTAGATATGTGTATATCCACGTGGAAATATCTTGCAGACAGACAGCAAATACGTGATGCACAAGATGGTAAGCAAAACACAAGCAGGACTTTCCTCCTTTCCTTAAGAAAGGCTGATGTTTGCTTTTAATCTTACACACAACTGCTCATGTGCTCAGCTACAGACAGCTATGAACCAGCACAATACACACATGTAGTACACTCTTCCTCTGTGTGCACTCTACTATGCATCACATAAACACGAGTGCCCCCTAGTGGCGGGTAGGTATGAATAAAGCATATTATGCCTCGGTTACACTCTCCCCTGCCATAAGTCAACGTCCTCGTGGACTTCTCTTTTAACTGTCCATAGCTTCTTTCAGTTTTTCAGATGTGTACATTACCATTCCTGCTAATACTTGAGACAAAACATCAGGGCTAAATGATACAGCATTACAAACTGGCTTAGGCAAATTATACAAGTTACTATGTTTGCCTGCTGTCTTTCTTTGAGACCGGCGTGGCGCAGGTGTAGGTGCTCTTTTCAGAGCCGGAACAGGATGTTCCACACCAGCATCTGAAACAGAGTCTATCTGTACTGCATCTGGATCACTGTTTCCTTCATCTATGCTCCTCTCTAGCATATTTGGTGTCTCATCAACTTGCCCACATCCTTCAAGCTCAGGTGCTATCAAGGCCTTTGCCCGTGGACAGGACTGTTCTACACTTCCCTCCACTAAAGGCACTGACTGCACTTTGGGTTGCCATATCTCCTCGACAACTACACACTCAACATCTGAAGGCACTGCTGATGTCTTGGCTAGTGGAACAACATTTTCGTTCACAGGACGTACCCTGCTACGAGGAGCTGGCACAGGAGTTCGCATGGGAGTCGGCAGAGGGCAAGGCCGAATATCTGCACGGTGTATACGTCTTGGGGCACCCCCTTCAATTGGTTCCACCACAAATGTGGTTCCTTGTACATCTTTTACCACATGAACCTCAGGTGCCCAAGCGTCTTGGATCTTATTTCTACCGGAAGGACGGTGCCTTAAATAGACATTTTGTCCCATAGCAATCTCAGGACAATACACATCATTCTCATGTCTCAAAGTTCGCTCTGCTGCCTTTTTCTCTGCATACTCTCGGGCTCTGGCATGGGCATTCTGGAGCCGCTCTTTGTGAATGGACAACCAGTTAGACTCAGGGTCCTTGTCAGGCTCTCGCCCCAACAATGCATCAACTGGAAGAAATGGTTGCGTTCCAAATAGCATGAAATACGGGGAATATCCCGTCGAGGAATGGGGAGTTACGTTGTAGGCGTACACCAATTCTGGCAGGTGCTCTGGCCACTTACGCTTCTTGTCGGGGGGTAGAGAGCGCAGGAGGTCATGTATCGTGCGATTAAATCGCTCGCATTGGGGGTTCCCCTGCGGGTGATACGGAGTAGTTCTTGACTTCCGTACCCCGTACAATCTGCACAGTTCAGCCATGACCGCACTCTCAAAGTTTCTCCCCTGGTCCGAGTGCAATCTCTGCGGCACTCCATATTTGAGAAACCACTCTTTCAGGAGGATCTTGGCGGTAGTTTCAGCCTTCTGGTCTCGTGTAGGAAACGCCTGGCTGAACTTGGTGAAAACGTCTGTCACCACCAGCACGTTTTCCCGACCATCAGTGGCAGGTTCCAGAGTGGTGAAATCAACAGCGACCACTTCCAGCGGTCGAGTAGCTAGAAAGGGAGTCCAAGCAGGACGAATCTTCGGTTGAGGCATCTTAGAAAGCACACAACGGTGACAATTTTTTACCCAGGTTTCTACAGCGTCGTGCATCCCTGGCTAATAGCACCTTGGCTTGAGCAATCCCAAGGTTCTCTCAATGCCCTGGTGCCCCATATTGTCATGGACACTCTGTAGCACCTGCTCAACCAAGCACGCAGGAATTAACATCTGCTGGCACTCACCTAGAGACGCATCATCAACTACTCGATACAACAATCCCTCATGTTCTTTAATTTTCCCCCACTGTTTGAGCAGTGACTGCACTTGCCTAGGCAAACCCCGTTTCTCCCGAACAGAAGGCTTTCTTTTTGCTTGCCAAAAACGTTTCAAGACACTTAAGGACGGATCTGTCTCCTGAAAATGACAGAGCTCTTCCCTAGTATACCCCGGAAACGTTGGTGTGTTTCCAAGACCCTGCTCTGAGCTTATTTCCCTTTCTGTCAGCCCAGCCGGAGCAGATCTGGACTCCGCAAGATCAAGCTCAACAGCCGTTCCTACATGCAGTGCATTACAAATAGCCACGCAATCATCGTACTCTGCATCTTCAGTCTCTACTTCCTTGTCTCCCAGTCCTGGCCTACGAGAAAGAGCATCAGCCGCTGTGTTACAGCGCCCTGGCCGGTACAGCACCTTAAAACTAAACACAGCCAGCTGTGCCACCCAACGTTGCTCCACTGCACCTAACTTAGCAGTATTAAGGTGACAGAGTGGGTTGTTATCAGTAAGGATGGTGAACTGAGACCCCAGCAGATAACCCCTGAACTTCTCTACTACAGCCCACTTCAACGCCAAGAGCTCTAGTTTCCGGCTGCTATAGTTGCGATCGTTGCGTTCGGCACCTCTCAACCTTCGACTAGCGTAGGCTATTACTGTCTTTTTCCCTCCCTGATACTGGTATAAGACAGCACCCAGCCCCCAATTACTGGCATCTGTCTCCAGCACAAACGGGAGTGTGAAGTCGGCATACCCCAGATTTGGAGCACGAGTCAGTTCTCCCTTCAGGTGTTCAAATGCTTGCTGGCATTCAGATGACCAAAGGCCCTGGAATAGCTCCTTACTCTGGGATCCCCTACCTTTTGCAGTGCACTCGTTCACAATATCGTGCAAAGGTCCTGCCACCTTGGAGAAGCCTGCAATAAACCTGCGGTAATAACTGCAGAACCCCAAAAAGGATCGCAGTTCCTTGACCGTATTAGGCACTGGCCACTGCACCACAGCACTCACCTTGTCAGGATCAGGGCCTATGCCTTGGGCTGATACAAGGTGCCCTAGAAACCTGACCTCAGGTTGGAGAAAGTGACACTTTTCCACCTTGATCTTTAATCCAGCCTCTCTCAACCGTTGAAACACGGTCTCAAGCCTGGTTAGGTGACTCTCGAATGTATCTGAATATACCAACAGGTCATCCAAGTAAACCAAGACTATTTGAAACACTAGCTCGCCCATTACGGCCTGCATGAGTCTCTGAAATGTCGCCGGCGCATTGCAAAGACCGAACGGCATCCGTAAGTACTCATACAGACCGAATGGGGTGACAAACACGGTTTTGTGCCGATCCTTCTCGTGAACTGCTACCTGGTGATAGCCGCTCGCAAGGTCTATGGTCGAAAAGACTTGTGCTCTACACAGTGCGTCTAGGCTCTCTTCGATTCTTGGCAGGGGAAATGCATCACGTTTAGTCTTTGCATTCAGCCTCCGGTAGTCTACGCACAGGCGCAGACTCCCATCAGACTTCCGGACCAGTACCACCGGTGAGGCGTATGAGCTTGAACTTTCTCTGATGACTCCCTTTTTAAGCAGACCAGAAATATGTTCCCTCACCTCTTCAAACTGATTTGGAGGTATACGTCTGTACACTTGAGTGACGGGAATGTCATCAGTCACGGGGATCTCATGTTTTACCAAATCAGTGTACCCAAGATCATTGTCGGACATAGCAAACACATCTGCGTATTGCCTCAGCAATGCTCGTAACTCGACCTGTTGCGCTGGAGTTCCCCCCATTTGCACACGATCTACAGGACACGGTAGGTCACCATCACCTTGATCCTCTGTCATTGATCTTACATGGACCGTGACCTCCTCATGATCATCAGAAACTCGCTGAAATTCCACCTTACAAGAATTACTTTCAACCTTGTGACCCTGTGATAGTACCCCTAACCTTGTTTTGGGAGGCAGCCAAACATCCTCTGATGCTAGATTCAACACATGTACAGGGAAAACACATTTACTAGAAGATACTGCTGTAGGTACTAAGACCAACCCCCCTGGAAGTGGCACTGACCCCGGCTCAAATATCATAACACCATTGGCACGGGGTGGCTCTTTATGCACCCGGACCTGGATTGTAGTAACTGAGGCTGCAGGTATAAGTGTTTTGGATTTTCCAGCCACTCGGACTGTAGAGGTTGGCCCAATCAGTGCTGCCTCGTGCACCTTAGTAAAAGCCACTCGCCAATCTGGGTCTAGTGTTCCCCCCAGTGCATTGTCGAACTCAGCTAAAATCAGCTGCTTGCAACGCTGGGCAATGTTCATGCCAATAATGCCTGGAGGTGAATTATCAGCTTCCCCACCATTCTGATCTCGGACTATCAAAAAACCACACCCTGGTATTGTTACTCCCATTACCTGAATATCCAACTCAACATAACCTAAATACGGGAGCGGTAATTTGTTTGCAGCTGTAATCTTGAGCCATTTCATGGTGCTATGCATATCTTTATCCCCCCCATGTAGCTTCCCTCTGAAAAAGCTTTCTGCCAGTGTGCTCACATTGCTGCCTGTGTCTAAAAGACACTTCACTGCTACCCCCCCTATGTTAATTGTAACTACAGGGCATTCGCCCACAGCGCGTTCCAAAAAACGCTCTTTTGTCAAAGGACTGGTAGTTGAGCCATGGTGGGCCCCTCTCATTGCTTGGCTCAACACAACGGAGGGACCCCTTTTCCCGGCACAAGAGTTTCGGCTGGGGCCGTCACCTGGCTTTCCTGATTACTTTGAGAGGTGCACTGACGGGCTATATGTCCCACCCCTTCACACCTCAAGCAAATGGGTTGACCGTCTCTGGTATATCTAGGCTTAAGCTTAGGTCTTTGAGGCCTTTCAGAGGAGGAGCTGCTTCTTTGAGTGGTAAGGTTACGGACAGCGTTAGTAAGCTCACTGATAGCTTTGCCTTGTTGCGCCACTACTGTCACAACCTCCTTTAATACAGTGTGCAAGTCTTCTGAAGGAGACGTGGCCATTTTTGTAGAACCCGCACCCCCCTCAATGCCCACTAAGTAGTGACTTTTGGCAGTACTCGCCTTACGAGGTGGTTGTTCTTCTGCGCACCACATTAATGCCTCTTCCCTAACCTCAAACAGTGTTGCACGGGGCCGGTCACGCACTAACTTACGCAGTTCTCTGCGAAGCGTGGAGTCTCCTACCCCCTCAATAAATTGATCCCTCAGTGTTAACTGCACATCAGGAACTGCTTTTGACGACTGTTGTAGCGCAGCGTTCAGCATTGTTGACAAGGCATGTGAATACTCGCGGAGGTCCTCCCCTTCCAACTGTTTCCGTGAATAGAAGGCATGTAACAGTTGAGGAGTTGTCCGTTTCTCACGAAAAGCATCTCTTAAACAAACAAACAGATCTCGAGGCGCCGTATCATCTCCCCCCAAACACAATTTGACCTCATCAAGTGCTGACCCCCTTAAGTGTGACAAAATAAAGTCTACTTGGTCTTCACGACTCAATCCCCTTACACGAATTACTCGTTCGAGTTCCTCAATAAACTCATCGATGGTCTGACAGTCTTTAGAAGAGTCACCACAGTAAGGAACAATTTGTCGTTCTCTAGGGATATAGACATAAGACCTAGTATTGACAGTGTTAAAACTAGCCAGTGTCGACATCACTTCATCCTGTCTCTTTCCCAAATCCTGAATTTGAGACTGGAGCTGTAGCAAAGGGTTAACTCTCTCGTCGTCACTCACCCGGGAAGCAGCACCAAGTCCTTGGCTGTCCTCTCCCTGTGCCTGTGCTTGCTCAGTATCTTCAGCTTCCATGGCTCTATACGGCAGATGTCAATGGCTTCAGTCTCTACAAAATCACACACTAACACAGTCCCATGCAGACTTCCCAGTCAAGTTGATCCTGAAGCGTTGACACTTGAACTCTCCGCCGTCCTTCCTGGATCAGCACATAGCTCGCTGTTGACTCTCGGTGACAAACATCCAGCCTCGACCACTATCGTTGTTTACCCCACTTATAGTAATAAGAATAAAAAATAATAATAAACAAAACCTCTGCACAAAAGGAAACCCACAGTAAGTAACTAATAACCCCACTCCTGGTACCAAAAGATGTGGCCGTGTAAACCTTCACACTATGGCAAAGACTCCAGCACAGCCATACATCTAACAGGGGTTCTTTATTTCCGACTGAGTTAAGAGAAAACACAGCATTAAATGACTGTGAAATTTCCCCCTGTGTAGTATATTATAATAAACAAAGTTTACAAGAAATATAAAAAGAGATCAAATTAACACAAGCTCCATATACACTGTAAATATTTGATTACAATGGCCTATTCAGTTTAAAGAAAAATAAATAAAACAAATAAAACAGTAGCCCAACTATTGAACACTCCCTTTGGGTGAAATTCGGCTGATTAGAAAGGGTTAATACACATTTCTCCTTAAATCACATTCCTTCTCAAGATCATAAAGATCCCAAATCAACAGAGAAAATAAATCAAAACAAACAAAAATAGCCCTGTATGAAATGTACCCCTACAAAACAACGGTAGTGGCTTTCGGATGCTATTCTGTAATATAGACAAAACACAGAAACATTCATAGTACATAAACATTAGCCACTTAACTCAATAAATCTGAACTGAATCCAGTTTACACCTCATTAATCATTTATACAGTGTCAATCATTGTAACAAAATGTTCATATTTAGCCTATTAACAAATTATATTTATTGCTGACATAATATAAACATTACAAAATGTTTCTCTCTCTTCTTCAAATGCACAATAACATTTATAATATGAAACAAAATAAATGAACTCACTCTGTGACACGCTGTAACATGAAACGAGGCGCTGACACACGTGTATCTGTTCTCCCCTCTAATATAATTCAGTCAAAGAGAAAGTGGATTGTTATTTTCCACAAAGTCCCAATTATTATAACAGAACATGCAACTTAAAATAAACTCTTTAAATAAACACTCACGCTCAATCTCCACCACATTAGATATGTGTATATCCACGTGGAAATATCTTGCAGACAGACAGCAAATACGTGATGCACAAGATGGTAAGCAAAACACAAGCAGGACTTTCCTCCTTTCCTTAAGAAAGGCTGATGTTTGCTTTTAATCTTACACACAACTGCTCATGTGCTCAGCTACAGACAGCTATGAACCAGCACAATACACACATGTAGTACACTCTTCCTCTGTGTGCACTCTACTATGCATCACATAAACACGAGTGCCCCCTAGTGGCGGGTAGGTATGAATAAAGCATATTATGCCTCGGTTACACATAGATTCGTTATTTGAATGGCCTTCTTGTACAAAGAATTTTTGCCATACACTAGGTTTTAATGAAACGCCGCCACTGTTCTCAGCGGAAAAAAACAGCTGGCAAACTGCATCCTCCAGGCGTTTTCAGCCGCGTAAAATAGCTTTGGTGTGTCCTGCCCCTTAGAACGTAAAACAGTTTTTCATTATTTCTGTGTTCAGGATTATTTGGGCAGGGTTAAAACTTGAGCCACCGTGCATGGCCTTGCCCCTAACACAGTCATGGGCATCAGTTTAGACTGTAGCGATATTTGAAAGTTGAGAGGGGAACACAGTTTTCTCACGAGTGGGCGTAGTTTCAGCGCCAACAGCTGATACGCCCCACTGATTGAGAGCAGAGAATGCCGCCTATTTTTCAAAGATGTTGATAATTTATTTATTTACTTTCCAGCAATCAAATTTGGTTGGGTGGTTAATACATTTTTCTGTGGTGTGAAAAACTCAAAACACATTGAATATTTTTACAATATAGACCAGTGGGCCTGCACGAAGTCTGTGGGTTGCCCTCAAAGCACATTTCATTAATAACCTTAATTTTAATATTTTTTTATTACATATTCTTTATATTAGCTGGGCTTTTTTATGTATATGAACATTTTAAACAATGATAAAACATATCAACAAGTCAAATAAAAGTAAAACAAAAAAGTTTTGAGTAGACTAAAAGTAGCCCTCCAGATTGCTTTATCCCTTGTGGTAGCCCTTGCTCACAAAAAGGTTGGAGAGACCCCTGATATAAACTTTACAGGGACTTTAAAATTTTAAGGCAGCACAAACACTTAATTTTTAAAGATGAACCAACAATTTTTTACATTGTAGATATGTTTTTTGCAACGCAATAATTATGTATTTTATGAGGTGGCTAATTCATATAAATTTGTGTGACCAAATTGTACGTGTTTGTACAATTTGCTTTCACCCCTGTGACGTGGGGTTTAGGGTTAAGTTTAGGGGTGGGGTATCATTATTTATTTATTTATTATGTTCCATAACAATTTACTTAAATGGGTGTTCATAAGACTGATATGACACCTTTATAATCATGACATGACACGTGTCATGAATATGAAGGAGATTTTATGCACATTTATGACAATTGTCATTAAGTGTCATTTGTTCAGTTATGTCATTTTTAATGCAAAGATGACATTGTTTGAGATGTCTTTGTTATGACAACTTAACATAAACCAATCCATCATAACTTGTCATAAATATGTCATAAACATGACATAGCAGAATATTTCTCAAGAACTTAAGAAACTACCTGGCTTTATGGGTTAACATAACATTAAATGTCATTAAGTGTTAATAAACTGTCAAATAATTTTAAATACCTTAACAAAGTGCAACAGACACGTCAAAATATTATACTTAACTTAACGTATGTGCACAATAGAAAAAAACTGACAACTCATAGAACTTTTTCTTCCTCACACAGAGGGTTCTGAAATTTTCTTACATAGAAGAAAAAACTAACAAAACATTTAATCTATTTAATTTAATGTAATTACCTTTGCAGCAATATGGACTCTGCATGGCTTAACCCATTATTGTACTGTTTTTCATTCAATTTTAGGTGAATCGGTTTCAAATGCAATAAAATATAATTTTATACATTTGAATTATTATTGTTATTATTATTAATTATTATTAAATTATTGATTTTATTTGTTAAACACACAGAGTTAACTTAAAAAAACATTATGAACGCTTAGGTTACTCACGTAACCCCGGTTCCCTGAAATAACGGGAACGAAGCATTGCGTCAGTTAGCTGACGCTATGGGGGAAACTCCTGTTTACTCCGTGACTGAAGCCTATTGGTTAACGTCTGTACAAAGTACAGACCAATGACGTTTGAACCCGCGCGCGGGAGGAACGCGTCCTTATATAAGCGCGGTTCAATCGTCAGGAGCTCATTATATTCGACTGAAGCGCGCAGCCGAATAACACTCGCTGCGTAGACGTTTGTAGCACGGCAAGAGACGCAATGCTTCGTTCCCGTTATTTCAGGGAACCGGGGTTACGTGAGTAACCTAAGCGTTCCCTTTCAATACGGTTCACTTCGCATTGCGTCAGTTAGCTGACGCTATGGGGGAACGTAATCCCATCACGCCGTGCATACACAACGTACTGAAGTGCCTTACCGGAGAGACACTGCGTGTGGCCCTATACCCGGCATATTCACAGCTTAAAAAGCAAATGTGTAAGCACCATATAATTGTTGACGCGCACACGGTGGGGTTTTAAACGCACCGGGGGCACATAACATAGCACAAGACGGCGAGGTACCGAGCGCACCGCGGCTGTGCGAGATAAGTAAATTCAGAGTCACGTTGGTGAGCTCGCTGAGCGCACCGTGGTGTACACATAAAACGCATGAGCGTGCATGATTGAGCCGAGAGAACCTGCGCTCGTAGGGCAGGGACGTCTAAGCTGTACAATCTGACAACGTAGACGGCGAAGACCAGCCGGCCGCGTAGCAGATATCAAATATAGATATAGATACCCCTGTAGACCAAGTTCATGAAGAAGCCAAACTCGCAGAGAGTGGGCTCTATATAGGACATAGCTCATAGAGGGGCGTGAGCCAGTGCGATGGTTTCAACGATCCATCTAAATAACCACTGTTAGCAACAGACATACGTAGTGAGTGATCTGTGAAGCTCACGAACGGCCGATCTGACTATAATATGCGGCAGAACGGTTCGTAGCGTGGGATTATACAGATACCACAATAGTGTGAACCCAGGTGCACCCTCGAGCGCATCGGGATGCATATAGGTAGTATTATAGTGCACAGATCGGTGAGCTTTCCAAGCGCGCCGTAAATGTGTATTGACTATAAATTGCACGGGCACAGGTGAACACTTGAATACATCGTGAATGCATATAGATGAATCAGAGTGTTATAATGCACAGGCCGGCAAGATTCTCGAGCGCGCCGTCATGTGTTCTGATAATAAATTGTGCGCACACGGGTGAACTCTTCAGTGCACCGTGAATGCGTATAGATAAATCACTGCACAGAACGCGCCGTGAATGTGTACAAATATGATTGATGAACGTAACGGTGGGCACCCAACGCACCGTGAACGTACACAGATGAACAACAATGTATGTGTCACAAATCATAACACAGCTGTGTATACAGGTGAGCTTTCCCAAGCGCATCTTATTGTATACCAAAATGTTATAGCGTGTACATGTGAGCTTCTCTAAGCGCACGGTGGACGCATATAATTAAAAACCATATCGTGCATACAGGTGAGCTAATGGGCGCACCTTTAATGCAACAAACCTCAGTAGTGCGAAGCAGGGATGTCGAAGCTGTAAACTGACAACGTGGACGGCGGGGACCAGCCGGCCGTGTCACAATTGTCAAATGAGAAACCTCTAAGACCATGCCCATGCTCTAAGACAAGTGAGCATAATTGTCACGGGAGGTGATAACGTCAACGATCCATAAATAGCCTGTATTGACAGGTGCTCTAGTGAGTGATCTGTGACGCAGATGAACAGCTGATCGTCTGATGTACGTCAGACGTATGTGTCATCCAGGACCTTGGACAGTTCCAGAGCGCTGTGCCTCGGGCACCGTCCGCATCTGAGAAATGACAGGCTTATGAATAAAGTGAATGGTCAGCCGTAAAAGCATGGTTCGCTGTTACCGCCGCCGTCCGCATCTGAGAGATGACAGGCTTGTGAATTAAATGAATGGTCGGTCTTAAAAGCGTGGTTCGCTGTTATCACGGCCACATAGATATAGGTAGGGGAGAGAGCCGCCGTGCCTCTGTAGTGAGGAGAAAAGTGTTCCACCCACGATTCGCGGGGGGTATTGACTTTCAAATGTCACTAGACAGAATGGATCAGACTTTGCATAAGGACGCCTCGTGAAAGGGGTCCTAGCAGCTTGTGTCAATGTGTCATAAGGCACGTAATGTAGGTCGTGTCCCACGGATGCCATCTCCGCACGCCCATCGTAATGGGTTAATATTGGTAGTTTTAGCATGAGATGCGTATCACTCTGATTGAACATAGCTTATAAAGCGATGCAATGAGTTTATAAAGGAGATGACTCGTCAGCTTGTTCAGGGGGCGAGATCTCAGTCTGGTTCGGTAAATAATGAAACCACCGTAGATTGCCCGACCGCATTATCACAATAACACGGTCGAGAGTGCTGCAGTGCTAAATCATCCTCTTAATGTACCGTATTCACAGTACAAGGTGATTTATATGAGACAAACGGCGTTCCACGCGCCGAAGGCTGATTGCCGTCGTAAAGCGTGTTCAACCCACAGCAAATGCTGGGCTAGCTCGTAATGACAGCACTCCATGCAGCAGTGTGTAACTTAAGCAAGCTTCCCGGCCGTCAGCTCGGGGCGGGACCTTTGCTTAGTCAAACTGAAGTGGACTTATGAACAATGCCACGATATTCAGCTTTCTGAGGCTCGTTAGAGGGGTACGTGCGCCCGTCTTAAACGAGATGCCGCGCGCGTCTGACTGTGCGCGCGCTTTAAGCTTTGAAACTTATTGTGGCGGGTAGCAAGCTCACTTGAGGTTGATATTACCCTTAATATCTCCGAGTATTGGAGCGGAGGTGTGAGCGTCTTCGGATCCGCTAATATAAATCAGCTATATGGCCGAAAAACGTCATAAACCGCTTGGCTGTAAAGGGTTTGAGTGGCCGTCCGGAGAGGGCGCGATTCAAACGCTTCGAAAAACGTCATAAACCGCTTGGCTGTAAAGGGTTTGAGTGGCCGTCCGGAGAGGGCGCGATTCAAACGCTTGGAGCCATGCAAAAGTCTGAGGCTGTCCTTCCTCTAGGAAGAGAGAATAACAGCCGTAAGACCGTGCTCGTTTGCGCCATCAGCATCGTAGCGGAGAAACTGAGGTGGGCTGCGAGCGAATTTGGCAGAAAGGTGTTAGAGACACCGTACAGTCGTGGGGTGTCAATACACAGTATATGGCCAAACCGGGGTTTTTTCGGCTAGCGTCGATAGAATTATGGACAGCGGGCCGTGTGTGCGTATTACTGATTGCTTGTCAGTAAGGCGATAAAGTGTTTAGAGACACCGTACAACCGTGGGTGTCAATACACAGTATAGTAAGCACGGAAATTACTCTTTTTAGAGGAATTAAATACCGTTCGCCACTATAGTGAGGTCGCATAGCCGACAGTATTACACAGTATGTTTGGATAAACAGCACACAGAAAACATTTCAGGGCAGTCCAGCCGAGGCGCGACATAACCCCTTTTTCCCAGACAGTTTCGTTCTCTGTTGATGCAGCTATGCTGCGGAGACCAGAGCTCAGCCGTTCAGGTGCACAAGCCTCAGTAGTGACGGTGACCGAACGGCTCACGGAGCAGGGTAGTATGTCTAGGTAGTTTAATGTCAGACTGAACCCATCGCAGAGAGGAAGTCTGCCGCGAGGCCCGCGGTTTTGCCGTTTATTAAAAGGGCAGAAAAACCGGGTATATATATATAAGAATGTACCAATATTCAGCGCACTGATATAGGACGGGACTGAATAAAGGGAGGTATTCGGGCCTCAGTATATTATAAACAAATTCATTCTGCCTCTGATTCCGTCTAAACCAGAGAGAAATTACCAGGCAGACGAAAAATGAGCTATCTGAAGTGAGATCGGCTCAGGCCAGTAAAGCTCTATAATAAGTGTTTTAGCGCTCCAATAGAGGCGTGTCCGCCTTATCGAGCAGACGAATGAGATCGTGCCGCTCCAGGAGGGGAGGGGCATGAAGCTCTCTTAAAATGAGTGTTCTTGGTGCTCCAATAGCGGCGAATCGGCCCTATCGAGCAGACGAATGAGATCGCGCCGCTCCAGGAGGGGAGGGGCATGAAGCTCTGTAATCGTTGAACACTGGACAGCTGCATTTAGAGGCAGCGAGCCGTAATACCGCGTGCTAGCTAAGCCGTTAAGAGACCTCACCACTGTGGGGAAAGGAGCGAGGGACTCCGCGAGCGTGGAGCACGAGTGGCTGTGCTATGACAGAGACAGGGGCAGACCGCCCGTGTTTGCTTGTCGTATGCATCTATCCAGGTCTACGGTTCCCCGCTTGTTCATCTCAACAAGAGAGGAACGGCAGAGGGGAGCAGCAACAGACAGAACAGCCATGCGTCGTGACGGTATCACCCGATGCACTCGGGGGATTAATATATGTGCCAGAGATCTCGCCACTGAATTTGAGAGGAGCGAAGGGACTCTGTAAGCATGAACGGTTGCGGTGTGACAGAACACAGGGGGGGTTAGTCCGTGTGTGCTTGTCTATGCATCCATCTAGTCTCATGGCTCGCCGTGTGTTCATCCCGGCGAGAGAGGAACAGCAGGGGGAGCACGAAACATGGATAAGACAACCAAAGCATAAGCGCGGTCCCGGCGTGGGAGGTGCCAGACCGGTAATGCGCTCGGAGGAAATTCATAGCAGAGAGGCTCACCGAGCCGCTGTGCTGGACGCTATTACAACAGCGCCTGCTCTTTTAGCTTATAGCTTTATATTAAAAATATTGATCTTACCGGGCGGCCGCAGGGGAGACCTCGTCAGGCGTGTCCGCTGCACAGGGCTCGTACCACGGCAAGCGAAGGCTATCTTCGGTTCTCGGCCGGAAAGCGGCAGGGGAAGACGCTAGACCTGGACTCTGCTATCTTCGGTTCTCAGCCGGAAAACGGCAGGAGAAGACGCTAGGCCTGGACTCCGCTGCAGGGCTTTTGTCAACGGCGAGGTAAGGCTTCTTCTTTTTCTTCGGAGCAGCGAGAGGTTCGCGCTGAAGGAGAAAATAATGAGCTCCTGACGATTGAACCGCGCTTATATAAGGACGCGTTCCTCCCGCGCGCGGGTTCAAACGTCATTGGTCTGTACTTTGTACAGACGTTAACCAATAGGCTTCAGTCACGGAGTAAACAGGAGTTTCCCCCATAGCGTCAGCTAACTGACGCAATGCGAAGTGAACCGTATTGAAAGGGAACTGAAGAATATTCATGATGTTGTTATAAAACTGTCACAAGGTGACGTTTCGTGGGGGCGGAACAGAAAGTAGTAGAGATGGGTTCCGCTCGACGACGAGTTCTGCCCGGAAGGAAGCGAGAACACCGGAACTTCCGGGTTTCCCCCGAAGAAAAATCAGAGTATCATATAAATATCGAGAAGGAGGAACTGTTTGGCGTGTGTTGTGAGTGCCATATTATAGCTTCGGCCCCACCGGAGAAAGAAGTGTGGGTGAGCTGATGGTTGCATAGTGAAGACGGATAAGGGATCCGCCGATAAACATTAACCCCTTTTCTCTTTGTGCTGGAAACCACGCCCGACGAGCCGCACGGGAAACCTGGGACTAAGCAGGCCATATCCTTAGTTCACGAAGTGTGTGTGTGCGATGCTGTGGGTGAGTCTTGACCTTTATTTTATGTACGTACACTGAAGCTTGCAGTGCAGTGCTGTGCTTTTTGGAGATAGAGACTGTTTTAGCCCAGAGACCCCATGTGAGAGCAACGACACGTCTAGTACAGACCAGTGCAAGTGAGGGGAAACAAGTACCAGTAGCTCCACTGTGATCAGTTGAACCATCGCCGATCCGAGAGAGGGTGTGGTGAAACACATTGTGTATCTGAGTGAGTACCCTACGAATATTTACTGTTTGGGCCGAAGGCCATTGTTGTGGGCAGTTTGTCATATTAACCATCTGTGTGCGGAGCCTCTTCAGAAAGTTCACCCCTGCTCAGCATCCCCGGGACCAGCAAGGAGAGGGAGAGCTAGGGAAGCGTTCGGCCCCGCATGCTCTGTCTGCCGTGGTCCTCACACCTGTGAAGAGACACGAAAAGCCCCAGTCTGTGTATCACGTATGCATATGAAGTGTAACTTATCTCTGCTTTCAGTACGTTTGTGAGGAGGAGCAAAGAGCCCCAGTGCACGACGAACTTACCCTTGCGGTGCCTACTTACCTCTATCTGCAGTACGACTCCGAAGAAGGACGAGAGATCCTGGAACGCAGTTCCTCGACCCCTGCTCCAACACGACCTGGAAGGGAACCCTAAGGGCGAGAAAGTAAAACACCACCTTAGACACGATCTCCACGAGTTTAGCTGGCAAGTAGCTGAGAAACATTGAACCTAATACTCATTGCATTTCCTTGTTCTGCCTCCAGGAGAAGCGGAGGGCGCCACGGATAGCAGAGAGCCCCTAGACAATAGTCCCACCCTCTGCTTCCTGCAGAGTTCAGTTCTGGAAGCAAGCAGAAAGAGAGTTGTTTTAATTTGCCTTTTCCCCTTTTCCCTTACTTTTAAATATTTAAATAAAGATTTGTTTTAAACTTAGTATACTCTGTCTGTCTGGTCATTGGGGTGGCTTTGGGAACCTCCTCGAGGTGGAAACTAGGAAGGGGCGTGACCCTTTAGCTATCTCTGGTCCGCTCCGACCTGTGTGACAAAACTATTTAACAGAGTATTAACATTTAATGACATTTTAAAGACAAATTATATTTGTACCACTGCAGTTGAGGTCAAGAAAAATATTCATGACGCTGTTATAAAACTATATGACAGAGTATTAACACTGAATGACATTTAAATGACAAATTATATTTGTACCACTGCAGTTGAGGTCAAGAAAAATATTAATGACACTGTTATAAAACTATATGACAGAGTATTAACACTAAATGAGATTAAAATGACAAATTCAATTTGTATCACTGGTAAAAAGTGGTCCGTTATGTTGTCTTGGTAATGTCAAGTTGTCATAACAAAGACATCTCAAACAATGTCATCTTTGTATTAAAAATTACATAATTGAACAAATGACAGTTGTCTTATAAATGTGTCATGTCAGTCTTATGTACACCCCTTTAAGTAAAGCAGGGGTGTCCAAAGTCGGTCCTGGGGGGGCCGGTGTCCTGCAGAGTTTTGCTAAAACTTCCCTCAACACACCTGCCTCAAAGTATCTAGTCTGCCTAGTAAGACCTTGATTAGCTGGATCCGGTGTGTTTGATTAGGGTTGGAATAAAACTCTGCAGAGACACCGGCCCTCCAGGAGCAGGATTGGACATCCCTGAAGTAAAGTGTTACCTTTTTTCAAATAATCGTCCATTTTTTGTGTTATTGAATTCAAACGAATCAGCCAACTCACGAAATACATACACATTCTAGTGAAATCCGGTTGTTTTTGTGTCTGGTATGATTTAAAAAAATACTTTAGGTTTCCAGAGAGAAAAGAACAATACAGATGTGAATCAACATGCCGTCAAGAAAATAATGACGTCATTTTGGGTGAACTATTCCTTTGAAGGTTATGATATGAAGCATAAAACAATTCAAATTTACTCCTCCGGATCTCAAATGTACTATTACTTAATGTAAAAAAAGTGTTACTTTGTGTTCCATGTAATGTAAATCCACAGAAGAAGTTGATATTGCTCTGTGGGGCTGTTCCCACCATTGACTCTTTCATGAGGTGTACTGACACAGAACAAGCACTCTCACAAAAACACACTCACTAATCCCGCTACAGCCAAAAGGGAAGTGTTAAGCAAAGACTGCGGCATATATTACAAATGAGTGGATTTCGCAATCAAAGCTCTCTATTGTTCTTTAGGACTGAGCCTGAGCCATGTTAATATGCCTAATACCGCATGCACTAGGGTTTTCCATTCCCAAACACTCGCTTTCAGCCAAACCACCTTTTCACCCTGTGTACAACAAAGTAACAACCTAAGGTGACGCCATGGCAACAGACGTATCACTGCTACGGGGATCTGTTGAACAATGTACATTTCAAGCCTTGGAAAGGAAGAACGATCTAGAATGACAGAGAAGCAGCAAGGATTTAAGGGATGATCTATCTTTTTGTACGCGTGCCATGTTGCAGAGGCTTGCGAGGAGTAATTTAAGCAGTTAGTGTTCTGGGAAGCCAGCGTGCAGCTGACTAAAATGGAATCTGGAAGACGGGAGTGTTGCTGAGCATTGAGTTACCCGCTAATCTGAGTGGTGTTACTTTTCTGGTGTGCCAGCTGGCCTTGTGAAGCTGCATCGGGCAGGCCTGAGGCTACGCTGTGATAATGCATTCCCTGCTTGAGTGCAGAGCATCTCCTGGGCTCAGTGAATTTCTTATAACAGCTAACTTGAGTGTTGAGATATCCGAAATGGCAAGAGCACAAGTTTGGCAGAAACTCAAAGTTTTTTAACTATGAGTTGTTTTTCCTTTTGGTCGGTTGGTTGTGCCGCTTCTTGATCGAATGAAAGACCCAAAACTGTCTTTGTTTCAACATGCGTATTATCTGCAGTACAGTAATTTTTCATCATAAAGATGTCACTAATGTTTCTCCTGGCATTTAGACAAGCGCAGACTTCAGTGCAGCCAGGCTCCGACATACCCATGAACTTCATTGTAAAATGAACTAAATATATGCTTCTATTGTGTTCTCCATTGATTTCCTCAAGCTCTATGAAGAATAAGTGAAAGAAGCCATCAATATGCCTAATTAGAGGGTATGGCCAGTTGCTTCAAAAGGCTCACACCCAACTATGTGACTGTATCACCATCTGAAGGAAGGGTGCTTCTGAAGAATGGCCCATCTGTTAGAGACTCTGGCCTGAGGGTCTGGCTGAAAAATAAGTTTTGGAAAGGCATGGATCGATGGTTTTATCTCAGAATGGTAAAGAGCCACGTATAGACCCCGGCACAACTTTATCCCACCTTTATGCGAGCAAAGGTTAATGCTGGGCCATATGTCATTGTGTCATGGGTCACAGTGCTGATGGATGTCCAGAGGTTCTGGTTGAGCACATTCTGTGTGGTGAATGGTGGCTCAGATAACTGAGACAGGCATAGAGTTATCCAACTTTAAATCTAAATAAATTTAGTAGTTTTGTGTGTTTAAGGGTTGGTTCACCCCAAAATGACAATTTTATCATAAATCACCCCTGTTTCGTTCTAAACCACCAAGTTCTCCGATTGTCTTCAGAACACATTTTTAGATATTTTTGATAAAAACCAGGAGGCTTCTGTCTGTCTCATAGACTGCAGATTCAAGCCCAGAAAAGAATAAAGACATCGCCAAAAAATATCATTAAGTTAAATTAAATAATAATATTATGAAGCGAAAAGAACCTTTTGTATATTTAGAAGATTTTATTTAAACTCGCAAAAGAGGATGTTTTTCGCCGACTGAGAATCCAAAAACGGTTACTGAGTTTTTTAAATGAGCGCATGCGTAAGAACAGCCTCCCTCCTTCACGGCTCATTTCTAGGGAACGCCTTCCAAAACTCGTGAACGAATATTTGAACACGAGTGTTTGTTTACCACCGGCATATGCTGTGTCGCGTCAGTGGATTCATTATGTGAAATGATTTGATAATAAACAAATAAGACGTTAAAATGTTAGATCAGTCTACGCTACTCCCATTTCAACTAGCATGTAGCAGACTGGTCACTGTCTTGCAACCACAGTACAAGAACAACATCAATATACCTGAATAACAGTACAACAATAATTATTCCACAAAGAAAGGATAATCACTGTTACCTGTCCAGAAGAATTTTGCGAACTGCGCGTCTGTCTTGACACCTCTTTGTTCCTTCATTGCTCTCCAGCGTTCAAATGTTTTTCCAGTAACGACTCTGTTTATATTACGTTCTTCTGACAATTGTCTCCTATTCCCAGCAGCTTAAAAAAGTCTTTCTTTTTCGTCCTCCTTCGAGTTTCTTCTCTACCGTGGTGCAAATTTGAGGAGGAAGCAGGATCGACAATGAAAACAAAACGAAACTTAAGACGGAGTTTCATGCGCTATGCCCATGCATCGCCTGTGTTTAGTTACTGGAGTGCGCACGTCTCTCACAAGGATTGTAATGGCAGTGATTGACAAGCCAGAGGGCCAATTGCTTATGCGATGACCGCATGAGCAATTGGCTGATGTTTTTAAGGCCCTATCTTGTGCACATATGACATATATTAATAATATTACTTTCAGTGCAGCTAATAAATAGTCTTTTATCATTTAGTTAAGACAGTTTCAAGTAATATTGCAAAAATGTATAAAACAAACATCCTCTTTTGCACCTTTAACAATTTGTTCTCCTACCTGGTTGTTCATTGCGCATTCAAGAGCAGACTACGGCGCATGTTGCTGACGTGACCTGCTGGCGTAGTTGCCAATGTTTTTGCTTTTTTATTTAAGCCATTATAGAAAACATTGTAAACAATAATTAAACACCCCGTATAAATGCAAAAATTACGCTGGCAACGATGTAAGCAGGTCAGGTGGGCAGCATGTGTTATAGTCTGGTCGTGAACGGGCACTGAACAACCAAGGAGGAGAACAAATTGTTGAATAAATTGTTCGTTTTGTTTTCTTTGCGCACAAAAGTGTTCTCGTCGCTTCAAAATATTATTATTGAACTACATTCTCAGCTTAAGCTTAAGTTTTTGTATTATTCAGAGTTCAGAGCAACTCCTGGGCTCAGTGAATTTTTTACACCAGCTAACTTGAGTGTTGAGATACCCGAAATGGCAAGAGCACAAGTTTGGCAGAAACTCAAAGCACACATACGGTTTTTACCTATAAGTTGTTTTTCCTTTCGGTCAGTTGGTTGTGCTGCTTCTTGATCAAATGAAAGACCCAAACCTTTTTTTGTTTCTTCATGTGTATTATCTGCTGTACTGTAATTTTCTATCGTAAAGATGTCACTAATGTCAGATGTCCAGTGCGTGTCCACTAGCAGACTACTGATGGATCATGGACTTTTCTGGGCTTGATTGTGTTAATCAAACTGCAGTCTATGGGACAGACAGAAGCTTCCCGGTTTTCATCAAAATATCTAAAAATGTGTTCTGACGACAATTGGAGGACTTGGTGGTTTTAAACAACACAAGGGGTAATTTATGATAAAATTGTCATTTTGGGATGAACCAGGCGTTTAAATGAAGCTTCTATTCATGTTTGACCATGGTGGGATGTGTTTTCCTACTTCTTATTAAATCACATTAATAGCTGCTGACTGGTAAGCATACCGTAGTAAAAGTTCACTACGGTTTTCCAGGAAAGTTTTTTACTACAGTTTTCGTGCCCAAGTCAGACACGAGTAATTCTGCTGGCTCTGCGACACAGGGAACCCTCTTAATATGGTCTGTATGTACTGTATACAATCTACATAAAAAAATCTAAAACTCTTTGATTTAAACCAAAAGCAGATGCCAGTAAATGGCTTCCCGTTTAAGGTGAAGCATAAATCAAAATAAGTTGGCAGCATTTTTGCTGAAAGTCACCATTATTAAATAGAAAAAGTAGGACAGTAAAATTTATCAGGAAAGGCCCAAGCCTCAACTTCTACAAAACACCAAACACACAATAAAAGCCTTTCACCGTACAGGATGTAAAGTAAACAGGTCTTAGCATCTAAATCCAGTCATCTTGAGCTAAAGTCATTAAATGAAATAGATTCAACCATCACTGATGAATACGCTCCTCATTAATAACTTTATCCCAGTTGGATGCATTGATCTCACCAATGGGCAGAAGAGAGAGGAATTAATGCCGGTTCGTCAAGTAAATTATGAGAAATGCACTTGTGAAGCAAACTGCCAGTGACTCTAATCTGAGGAATTCTCACTCCCTCCTGAGGTCAGTAATTGGGTCTTTCTCTTTCTCTCTCTCTCTCTCTGTTTTTTATCTGCCCCTCCAGCAGGCCTGTACACGTACTGAAGCTCTTTGAAATGCATCTTCCTTCAGGCCAGCCAAAAACATGCTTTCTGAGAAACGAAATGCTCTTTAACATCTTCAGAGTCTTTTGGGAGTTTAGAGATCTCACAGAACAAGCTGAAATCTGGCTTTATGTTACAATTCGTTTAGCCATTATACACAGCTGTTTCATCTTCTGTTCATAACCCACTAAACTAAACTGCCTCTCCCTATGCTGATTCCATAATAGTCAGATCTGGAATTTATAATCAAAATCAAAGTCTATACTCAGCTTATGCTATTTAACCAGCTAGTGACTCCTCAGTGAGATCATTCGTTTTGAAAGATAATGGTAGATTTGTACATAGACAAATTTGATATAAGATCCATATTCAATTAAGTCTCTCATTTACATGAGAAATGGCCAGAATGCCAAGAAATAAAACAAAGACACCAAACCCAAAATGCCACAACATGACCTAACAAGTGAAACAAGAACCTTGAGAATGTAGTGTGGCTGAAGGGTATAAATTAGGAAATCTATGTTGACTTTGCTGATCAGTGATTTGTTGTTCATGCTTTGTCAGACCACACTTACATATTTTTGTTCACAGTAAATCAGTGATCACAATAGAGTGGTTTTCTGAATTAACTCATCCCATTCCCAGAATAAAATGCATGTTTGGGCTGTTTTAATTTAAAATATCAGTGCCATTGTTTTGTCTCAAGATGCACACCAGTAAAGTTTCTTGTAAGCTATTTTTGCAAAAACTGCTTTTTGTAATATAACTAGGCATAGTCCTGTCCAGGAAACGGACCCTAAGTGTCTGTACCCAAAAATTCACATATCATAGTTATTATGTTAACTTGACTAAAGCATGATTTGAAGAGTTTGTTCCAAAACACGATAAATGCTGTTTTAAAACAAATAGTTACCACCAAAATCAGTATTGTATCTGGTCAGTATTAATAAGTAAATTCTTAATTTTACAAAATCCGATATCCGCCATGTTATTCTGTCATATTTTCTCCCTTTTTTTCAAGCCACGACAAACTGCACTCTTCCTTCTCTGCAGAATGCAATAAATCCGCTTAACCAATCACAGCGCACCATTCCATGCATTGTAAAAAAGGGTGGCACATTGAATATGTCCTAGTTTTCCTCATCTACTTTGTACTTTGTGATCAACAAACAAAAACAAAATACTACTTTTGATGGCATTAATTAACCTGTGGTGGGGAAGAAGCCATCAAAATCTAATAATTCTGAGAGGCACTCAGGAGACGTAAAAATACCGGCTGTTGCTTGTTCTCACACGACAGCACGAAGCTTCTGTCATGCTAACACATTGACCCCAGGGGATCTTTTGAAAAACTTTCCACCAAAACATTTTACAGCTGATCGCTATCAAAAAAGTTCAGCAACGATGTCCCAAGAATAACAGCAGCAATGACAGTGTTCTTAATATGACAAAGTAAGTGTTTTGATTAATGCCATTAATGTTTATTTTTTTATCATTGAATACCACTAGTCAACTAAATGAATATAACATGCCAAAGATGAATGCACATTAATTTGTTGATTCAATGGATTTATAGCATTTAAAAAAATTGTCATGGATTTATTGCATTTTGGAGAAAAAAGTATCATTTTTTATAAT
Source organism: Paramisgurnus dabryanus (assembly GCF_030506205.2). Lineage (NCBI taxonomy): Eukaryota > Metazoa > Chordata > Actinopteri > Cypriniformes > Cobitidae > Paramisgurnus > Paramisgurnus dabryanus. The sequence goes on from NC_133341.1 coordinate 9,823,863, forward strand.
AAATCTTTGAAAGTCAAATTATGGATTAGAATTTTTAATATTATTATAACCTAAAGATGCTATGTGAAAGTTTTTAACAGGGGTGTGCATTGGCACTGATCTCACAATACGATTCAATTACGATTCACTAGGTAACGATTCTACGATGCATTGCGATGCATCAGAATTATACTGTACATGTCACAAGGTGACGATCTTTTCAGGGGCAGAACCAAAGTTAGGGAAGTTTGGTTCCGCCCTGAAGGTTTCCACCCGGACCGGAAAAGAGAAACACCGGACTTCCGGTAGCGCCGCGAGAGGAGAAATCAACAAATTAAGCGCAGCTGTGTGTAGTTAACGAGAGCGGCTGGCGATTGGAGGACACGCTGAACAGGGCAGTATTTAAGGAAAGAGGGCGGCCCTACCCCTAAGATAGCGTGGTGGGTGAGCCGAAGGAACATTGGCTGGAGCTAGCCACAGCGACGAAACTACTGACTAGGCCGTATTATCCATCGCAGAAGAGACCCCGGTGAAGTGGAGGGAGACGGGCGTCCTATGTGTACACTAGAGTGTGGTGGGTGAGTCTTTGTGCTGTGGAAACTTTCACTTTGACGTGGTGCTGTGTATTGCTGTGTATTGCTGTGTGTCTCGTCAGACAAACCCCCGCCTTCACACACCTCGTCGAGAGAGGACGAAGAGGCTGTCGGTTCTAGTGAAAATCAGTCCAATATATGTTGTGAATATGCACACAGGTGTAGCAAATCCCGACTGTCCCGAGGTCTCTACAAAGGGGCGCCCCTGTCCGGTGTTCGATCGCCCAACGGGTAGCGAGGAGAGGGCAGCGCTCGGCCCGGTGAGACAGTGCGACGTTTCCACCCCTCTGCAACCCCCGAGCTCGTTGAGAGGGTTCGCCCCCGATGCTACATTGGAACCGCTTGCTCCATCTGACACGTCGAGCAAGACCAGTTGTCAGAGGAAGAGAGAGAGAGCGAGAGTGAGCGACACCAAGGGAAGCTGTTTACAGCCCCCGCGACCTGTGGAGAAAGAGAGAGCGAGAGTGAGCGACACGAGAAGAAGTCGTGTGCATCTCGTACTTACGTATCGTACGTTGAATCCAGCGGAGAGCTGCTGCCTGTGGAGAAAGAGAGAGAGTGAACGACACGAGCAGAAACTGTGTTCACCCTGTGCTTACTGTACGTTGCATCCAGCGGAGAGCCTGTAGTCGGCGGAGTAAGGAAAAGGAGATCGCCACCTGTGGAGAGAGAGAGAGAGAGAGAGAGAGAGAGAGAGAGAAAGGAACCCTATACTTACCCGAATCCGTTCCAAGTGAAAGTGAGGGAAGGTCCCTCGCAGTTGGTAGTGACCGACTCCCTGTGTCTGCAGCCACCTGTAGGAGAAGGAGAGGAAAGAGATACATGTGAGATAGAGAAACGTTGTTGACGCCACCCCCCAGAACACGCACGGAGGGCAAACCCCACAAGGAGAAAGGTACGCTAGAGGGACACTTTAGGTCCAGCACTCATCTTGTTTTATTTCTGCCTCCAGGAGGAAGAGGAGGGCGCCACGAATAGTCAAGACCAGACAGGAGCCGAGTCTCACACCCCCGGTCTGCAGTGCTCTGGACCCCTGTTGCCCCCCTTCCCTTCCTTTCCCGATACTCTTTCGGGTCACGGCCTACCTGGAGGACAGAGCCGAGAGTATTAGTTTTAATTGCCCCTTTCCCATTTCCCAAGTTCATTTTAACTATTTAAATAAATAAAGTTCTTATTTTATACTTACCTGTACTCGTTGTTGTCTGGTCATTGGGTTGGCTTTGGGGACCTCCTCGAGGTGGAAGTTATGAAGGGGCGTGGCTTAGCCTATTAATAGCCAGCCCCGGGGTGTGACATACACAACAAGGCAAATTTTTCATCAGTCATGAGGCAATACAAAGAAGTCACTCACACTTTTGTTACGGGCACCCAGCAATAAAATTATTCATGCCAACACACAGTAACCACTTATTACTGAACTTTTTTCAAGTAGTTAAGTCAAGTGCAACTATTCTCAACAAAAACGGAAGCTTAGCAGCTTTAAGACAATGACAATTATATACCTGAGATGAGAATTTTACACAAAGCGTAAGTCTTTTCTAGTTTTTCCATTAACTTCGTAGATTCCGAAATGTGCCCATATGTCCGCTTTCCACGGAAAAGGGTGCGTTTGTATTTACCTGTCTATTGCGGTCATCTCTCTCCACCTCAGCCATCTTGATTGTTGTTGTTATGCCCCCGGAAGTAATTGAAACTTCACAACTTTATTGTCCACTCGAGGCCAGAGAAGAAACAGTGACATAATCGATTATGGCACTTTGCTGCATCAATGCTGAATCGTGCATTCACGCATTGCGACGCATCGCCTAATCAATTATTGTTGACACCCTATAGAAAATAATGATTTTCATCTTGTTACTTTCTTGGTATAGAAAACACATTTTTTACCCAAATTAGCCAAAATGGATTTATTGCGTTTTGGAACCAAACTCTTCATTTATACTTTTGCGTCAGACCTATACTCCATAGCCTCTATAACCTTAAGGTGTACGTTTCATTTATACTTCTTAGTCGTTGTTCACGTTCACGTGCAGTTACACATGCAGATCACTAGTAATCCATGGGCATGTTTCTGGTGTATACACAGTATCAAAGCCAAAGAAGCATCAGCAACTTGTTGTGTAGCCTATGTTGTAGCATCAGCAGTGATAGAGATAAATAGACAGCAACTTTTGTTGCAACCTGAGTTGTTAAACATCGCTTCTCAACTTGGTCCATGTTTGTTATTACTGTTGCTAGCGAAAATGCGTATGAGGAAACACAACGCTTGACCTGATGGAAAGGGTTTTTGCAGATACATCACAGCTCTTGCAGTCTGCGTAGATTTCTAAACGTTGTTATATTTTTGCAGAGGCTATGGCGTCAAGCTATGCAGAGTTACACACAACCTACTGTATGAGATAAGTATGGCACTGGTCCTACAAAGAAGTATAAATCGCCATGTACAGTTTATATGACAACAATAAACCAAAAAAGATTCAGGTATAGATAACAATGTTGTCTAGATAACCCACTTTTACACAGATCCGCAAAAGTGACTACAATTGCTATTTTCTATGTCACACAGTGTCTGAAGGCATAACATGCATATGCATGATGTTACTGCTTTAGACAAATGTGTGTTTTTGTAGTTTATAAGACAACAATAACAGTTTATTTTTCAAAAACTCGACCTGTTTTCAAAAGTTTTTGTTTTCAGGTCCACTGAAATGCGAACGAATTGCCAAAACACATAAAATGTTTCACATTTTTAGTCAAAAATGGTGATGTGTTAACAGCCCCTAATTTAAGTGTCAGAAAGAGATTTTGTGATGTGACAAGGGCTCAAAGCAATTTTGCTCAATTATGAAATGGAGCCTTTCCTCCATTTTAACAGAAAAAATACAGTATATTAATGGTGATTTTGCCTGACAGCTTCATCTGAAGCAAGAACAGGTTTGTGCGAATTGTGGGAGCCATTCTGCGCTTCATTTTTTCCCATCAACCCCCTCCAAAAACGGCACCTATACATAATCCCCTCAAAGTTCCCAGCCAAACAAGAGGGCAGGAGGGGAGGAGAAAAGAGAAAGTTAAAGCTGCTGTGTTAACCAGCTTACAGCAATTAAAATTTATTTAGGGCTTACAAGGAATCCTTTCACTGTTGAATAAATCAGAGTTGATATGACATGGTTTAGGTGGAAGTGGTGTTTTTTGTGCAGTTCTGGTAAAGGTCTTGTCTCCCTATAATTACCCAGTCCCACCTCCAGTGCTCTGGGCTCCAGAATAGAGGAATGCCCCTCTTCTGAGAGTTGGAAACTTCATCCCCTGCCCTACTGCCCCCGGCCTTCGCTGTGATTATCATGTTGTTTAAAGAAATGTCAGTACACACCAGCGTTTCTATTTGGAGAGGGCAGGTGAAGTGTTCTGTAGATACTTCACTGTCTCTTAGCTGGCGAGACGCCACGGTAAAAGGGTGGAGAGGTGCTTATTAGAGATTCTTAGCGTGTTAAATTGGAGGTAAATTTCCATATCATTATCCAACACAATTATTTCCGATGGCTTTAGAAGGAATTACAACACCATTTATAATTTTGAAAAAGAGTAGATTGTGATAAAATTGCTATACATCATAAATTGCAATACATTGGCAATTTACATTCTGTTAATATACAGATAGTGTCTTTTCTTAAACAATGAAGTAAATATCACTTAATATTGTGTGTTTTGGACCTATGCTTAAAAATTTTTGTTCATTAAACTTTTAAACGTACAAAATACATTAAACTAAAACATTTAAGTAAACTGAACTTAACATTATCAGATTATGTTGTGAGGAACTAATCCTTTGCGCCTGAATATTTTGATTATTTTCACAGAATAAAAATCGATAAGAACTTTAAATATTTAAAATATTTGTTAATTAAATGTCATATAGGTTTAAGCTCTTGTTTTGTTGTAAATAATAATTACCGTTCACGTGATCAGTGTTTAGTTACACGAACCCTGTTCAGCACATTTTATTGTATTTCTCTCCACACACTGTAAAACCTAAAAGTTAACTCAACTCAAACCATTTAAGTAAACCGGTTGCATTAGTTTTAAAACGCATACATTTGAGTACTGTGAACTAAACAAATTGAGTCAAATGCAGTTATGCACTTATATTAAAGTTCACACTACTTAAATATAAGTGCATAATTGCACATGACTCAAGTGCACAGTACTTAAATGTATGTGTTTTAAAACTTAAATGGTCTAATGCAACCGGTTTACTTAAATGGTTTGAGTTAAGTTAACTTAGGTTTACAGTGCAGTACTGACAATTCATGTCAAAAACGCAGTGTCATGTGTTTCTGTGGAGATTCAAGTTTATTCAATGATTGACTGATAGTCAGTCATGAATTGTGTGTTATAATACCATTTCTAACAACAAAAGGAAATTAAATAAAAAAAAGTAATCTAATTAACTAAGTGGAGATGTTGGACAGAGCAACTGATATTACAAATAAATCCACTTAAACTGAAGTTTATTTTAAGTTAATGTACTATTTTTGTTCACCTGAGTAACTAATGCCTTTTAGTTAAGAATACTAATGCAACGGGTTTCCACACAAATTTCTAGTAATTACTAATTCGGTTAAGAGTGTAACAAAGATTATTGTTTTTATTCTATTTTAGTTCATGTATTTTATATAAAAGTAAATGTAATTAACTGTCAAAAGAAACCTAACCTGTATGCCAAAAACATCCAGCACCACAAAAATTCAATTCCTGTACTTATTCAAACATAATTTTAGAGCCTTTTAGTCTTTTATGTCACTTTTGACATAAAAGTGACTGGTTTGGCATCAGTTATGTCAAATTAAAATGGTTTCTGCATGTTTTGGTGGCAAGACATTTTGTGCTTTTTTCACTTTGTTTGACACTTTTAAAGCTAGCAGCTTCTCAGTTTGCCAAAACAAACCAATTATTAGGCATACTGTAATATTTTTTTAAATTTGTCCATTACCCAAGCAGTGAAGTAAGACAAGCAGTGCTTAGAAGTAGATTTTTTTTAACATCGCTGTTTGGCAACACAGTTTTACCTCTAGAAATATGTTGTAATTCCATGTCTTCATCCAGCTAAACAAAGGTACTCTTTTTCTCCCTATGCCCACCTAAGCACCCCGCCCACATTTTGTGACTACACAGGTCTGTCTGAACACTTGACAGCCCATAAATTAAACTGTCACAACTCGACCATTTGTGACAAGCTCTGGTGTGAGTCACTGCCCTTCACAGCTGTGAGAAAATAAAGACCCTTTCCTTCTTGCACCGTCTATACTTTAACCTCTGGGCAGAGAAAATGATGTCATAAGCGTGGGCTGAGTTTGTCAACATTTTTTTACAACTGAGCTCTCAGTTTTGCTTTACTGTTTTATTAACATCCATCATAAATACAAATGTGATCGTACAATTTATGGGTTTAAATGTCACTGTACAGTATATCTGTAGCCATGTGTTGTCATAATGGCATTGTACTGACCACAGATTCACATACCTCTCTTGTTTTCGCTTTTGTGTGGTCTTTTAAATTTCAATGTCATGTCAATAAGTGAACATCATCTTTTTTTATCAGTTGTTCATGAGAATCAGCTTTCGAGTATGTGACATGATTTCCCAACAACTGTGGTTTCCGTTTACATACTGGGATTATGTTATACATTTTCTGTCACTGTAAAAAAATAGCTGTAATTATGCAGCTGGTTGCCAGTAACTTACTGTAGAAGATAAAGACTGAAAATATTTCATGTTCATTTAAAGCAACACTAAAGAGTTATTGCCCTTTGCTCCCCCTACAGGTTAGAAGCGTAATTGTTCATTAGCACTGTCGTAAATACTGCAGCATAGCTGGCTGTGATTGGATTGTAGGTCTGCCGTAAAGCAAGTTTTTGTAGTTTTCACTCGAACTACAGGACCACTACTAATTTCCAGCCCAATGACAACTTAAAACCCGCCCAAAAGGAATGAAAACTAGCCCAATTTTTACATTTGTCCAATCACAGTTGAAAACTCCGGGATTACAACAAAGGCTCTAAAATAATATCTTACTATTGCTTTCAATGTACTTTCCATGCAGATTAACATTTTCTTAATGCACTTAAAGTGCTCTATTTTCACACACTATTCTGTTCTAAACAAAAAAATTCTACTTTAGCAATTCTTAAGATTATCTTAATGTTAAATGTACCCAACCAGGCCATTTTGAGACAGTATGAACTCTGCGCTTTTAACATACTATCTATGTATTTAATATTTTCTATTTAACTTGAAAATATCATACAAAGATGGGTTCACATAGTGTGTAAATATCCTCTCAGTATAGACGTAACTTCTTACGTAAGGTAATTTCTTGTTTTTAACGTGATATTAAGAGCAAAACGTGCCCCTCCACTCACTTTTCCACTGACTTCCTGACGCTGCAGCTGTCCTTGGGTTGACAGGTATTTCTTATGGGATTAATGCACATTAGGAAAATAAAGAACATTCATTTGATAAGTCTACAGATAAAAATTTTTGTGGCCGCCGCACATTATAAAACTATCCCCCAAAAAAACGCAACCCGCGGCTCCGAAATTTTTCCCGCAACTGTATTTTAAAAATAGCCCAATTGTGCGGGAAAACCGCAAACCTGGCAACACTGCCTGGAGTTGGGGTTAGAGTTTGGGTTTGGGTTAAAGTTTGGGTTTCAACCCCAAGCGACAATGGTAAGAAAATTGGTAAAAACAGTCAGAAAACAATACATAAAATGCCACGAAAAAGAAAGTCGTGCCACGGACAGGAAAACTATTTATAGAAATTTGTGCGACTCACACGAAAAAGACATTCGTGCTCAAGGCACAAAAAAGCTGAATTTCGTGCCATGGACACAAATAAATTGATCACATTTCGCGTGACTATAACCCAACTTTCTTTGAGATCAGTCTGAACAATTTCAACATGAATTTAACTTGAAGAATTGAGACTATTCATAACTTTCACTTCAGGTATGAAAAAGTGAAGCTTAACATAATTATTACCACAAAGCAAATAAGATTATGGTTGCAAATACTGAGTCTTTTGAATCTCTCATCAAAGGGCTTTCCAAGGATTGTAACAGTGCAGCTAGAAGAGTTCTGTTAAGATTGTCAAAACAGCTAAATAAACGACGATGACAAGACTAAGAGCTGCACAAACAAAGGATTAGTCAAGAGATGAAGGGATAGGAGAAAGGATAGACATTTATCATGAATGAAAGAAACTTTAGAGTGCCACTGTATTTCGTCATGAGATGGACATCATTTCATGCTTTTAAAGTAACATACTGTATTTGATAGTATTACTACTGCACACTTTTAAGCCCCATTACTTTTTTAAAGAGTCACAAACATCAACCTTTCTACAGTGTGGAATTTGCACAGAAATTATATTTTGTAAATAAGTCTGTTATACATTTATTACACAAACTATTTGACTAAATAAAGTCAAAGTCTGTGTAAAGTCTCTTCTTACAAACTACAGTCAGTGCTGTTTTCTTATAGCTTCATCTTCTCAAAAACATTTGCTCCCTCCAAATGGCAAAAACATTTTTTTATATTGAGGAATATTCTTTGTGACATGAAGCCAGTTTTTCTAGTTGTTGTATTTACATTCTGTAACCATTTAATGTAACCAGGCATTGATATTTTACCAGAGGCTCATGTTGATTTTGACGCAGTCTGTACTGTAACCAAACACTAAATGCACACAGTGAGTTGGAAGGAAGCCAGAGTGATGTTTGATTTTTAAGACACGCTGACATGTAGACAAAGCCACATCTCACCCATGAAACCTAGACCCTGACATGGCTTGTCGCTACTCAGTCGAGCCTGGCATCTTGGGGCCGAGCTAACTGTGTGCTGGCTTTAGGACCCCTGACAGTTCTTCTGAGCTGGCCATGGCGTGCCCACTGAGAAGTGTGACAGCAAGACCTGACAGCTCTGGGGCCAGGCCCAGGGACATGCTGTCACAGCAACACAATGAAGCTCCGCTGGTGTAGCTCAGACATCAACAACACCCAGCTTCCTGCTGGCGGATTAGAAGGACCAGGACTACAAAGAGGCATCTGACAAGAAAGCCCGTGTTAAATGGGGCATTTAATTTAACATTCGGTCACAGGGTCGTACGTATTTAAATCAGAAGATCATGAAAAATAGTCATTTGCTTTGGAGAAAAAAGTTGGGTGAATTTTTCTAAGTGCTCAGAATAGGATACCACATGGGGTGCTTTGAAATCCTATTATATATTATCACCAAAGAACTGCATGGTCCTAATGAAGCAAAAACCAAGGAATGCAGCGTTCCCCCGAACGTTCTTGTTTATTAGAAGACAGATTACAAAATTCATTTGGCCTCTCGCCCGTATCACAGAACTCTAATTAATCCAGGATTCAGGACAGACATAAACTTGGATCCAGCGCAGGGTCTATAATCAGCTTGAAGCTTTCAAAAACCAAAGACTGGATTCTCTTCAAAAGGCTCTCCAATGAATTTCACTCACACTGAAAATGGATGCTGTGCTCCATTAAAAAGAGACAGCAGGTGGATAAAAGCTGCGAAACCTCTTTGCCCACAGAAAAAAGCTACCCTAAAATTCAAAACTATTACCACGCTTAAGGTTTCATCTGTGGTCACCCTGGTCAGCCCTACGTGCTTTCGGCGGCCAAACGCAGGAGAGCCGTGTTTTACTTTCTTTCAAATCCTGTTCCGCAACCACAGTAGAAAAACACCACAGAGGCCTGGCGTAACACTGCGCCAGTGCTCATGTCCAGCATGCTGTTCAGCTAACTCCAATGACTGATCATCAGGGATCTTCATTGCTGAAAAGCAGATTCAGCACAGTTTATGAACAGATATGAGAAAGCAAAACTTTGACATTGTAATGGAGGTCATTTATGGTGATCAATCGAGTGTGAACATTTAATTGCATTAATAAAAAAATCATATTTAAGTAACATTTTGTTATTTATTGTAATTGGTTATGGAATTGGCCCAAAACTAATCTAAAAAAACTTGAATATTTTAGTTTAACGTCTAGGGGATGTGGTTTGGTGACGCATGATGACTGAATGCATGTGTAGTGCCTGCAAAATGTGTAATCACCTCGGGAATGACATTCAATGTGATAAGAAAAACTCAACTAAACAAAAACAGCCTTGACAAGAATTTATTAGGCTATTTTTCTTTTTACACATTTAATGAACACCGTACTTGTGTAATGTATTGCATATCAGCCTGTGACGAAATTAAAAACACAGTATATACTTGATGTTAGACACATATGCAAGGTTATTCTTTAAACTAAACATTAAACTGAAAGGCAGCACTAAACAACTGAGACGGTCCTGCAAAAAATAACGACCTCATAAGTCGTTTGTGCAAGCACCTTATTATGCTGTAAAGTGACGTATTAAAGCAACACCAAAGAGTTTTTTTTACCTTAAAATAACGTTTCCAAAAAAGTTTCAGTGGTTCATCCACTCAAAACAGGGTGAATGGCACTTTCACATTCGCTTTGCAGACCTCTATCAGCCAAAACCGCACTAAAGAAGTTTCCAACCGTTGGGTAGTGGTCCTGTAGTTCGAGTGAAAACTACAAAAACGTGCTTTTTCGGCAGACCTATAATCCAATCAGAGCCAGCTATGCTGCAGTATTTACGACAGTGGTAATGAACAATTACGCTTCTAACCTGTAGGGGGAGCAAAGAGCAATAAGTCTTTAGTGTTGCTTTAAGGCACTGGTTCTCAACTCCGTTCCTCGAGGCCCACTGCTCTGCACATTTTGTATGTCTCTCTCATCTGTCACAATCAGTTCAGTTCATGAGATCTCTTCTAATGAGCCGATGATTTGAATCAGGTGTGTTAAATAAGGGAGACATACAAAATGTGCAGAGCAGTGGGCCTCCAGGAATAACGTTGAAAACCACTCAGGCTATCTGTAGCCTGTGCATAGCTCTGCGTAGCCTGACGCACACCTCACAACATTTCTAACAGCGCGTCGGCTCTACGCGGACCGCAAGCTCTGTGATTGGTCCACCAGAACCCCTCCCGTCAGGTAAAAAACTGCCTCATAGGTATTTCCGTTTGAGACGGAGAAAACAAAGATGAGCCAAGTTGAGGAGTGATTTAACTCAAACTGCAACATAAGTCGCTGTTTATTTACTTCCATCATTGCTGGTCTTCTCAAATTATACACAACAAGTTGCTATTTCTTCTTCGTTTGTGGGTTAACTTGCTTAGCTTCTTCTTCTGTGACGACTTCTGCTGCTACTGTGACGCGGACGGCGACGCACAAGTATAAATGAAAACCGACGCGGAACCTACGCCGTCGCTGCTACGCCGTAGGACCTACGCACGACTATAAATCGCCCTTTAGTGTCCTCTAACGGCAGTAGCTTATAAATACAATCTGTTGTTACGTTTTAAGTTTTTTGCTTTATACATAGATTTGACATTTAATTTTATGAATTTGTAAATGTAGAAACGGTTTCATATACATTTATGGTTTTTAAGATATTTTGGAGCATCTAACCCCACCTTACCCTAAACCCAACCACTTCTCAACCATATAAAACACGACATGCATGTAAAAGTACAGTCAGGTAGCCTATTTATTGCATAAATAAGTATAAAAGTATTATAAACCATTAACGTTTCAAACCTTGCAACTGAAGCCATACGATTACTTTATATGAAAAACTCTGTGATCAAAATGCACAGTCAGATCTCATTCAAACATAAACCAGCATGACGTAGTCGATCACAAGAGCCAAAAGCGCTTCACATTCTTAGCTGACGTAATGATGTGATTGGTCACGAGACACACAAAGCCAATGCCTTTTCACAATCATAGATGACATAGCATCATCGTAGTTTTTGAATCAGTGAACATCCGGATCTGATATTTACAGTGGATTGCACTTTTGCATCTTTTCTTCAAATAAATTGATAGTTTCACCTCGTTACACTCTATTAAGTACATTTTTAAAAAGTTTTGACTGGTTTTGTATGTTGTGTTTTCATATCATATAATAAATAAATGGGTTTGTTATTTGCTCTAAATGCCTGAATAGTGTAATGTGTAATAAAATACAATTAATCCTGGCGGTTTAAATTGAAAATGTTATTCCTGTACATGTCATCAGAGCAAAATTATACCCCAAAATATAATTTTATACCCTAATATATTAAATTTCACCTGCTAATTAAGTAAATGCATCTATTGGTCGTATTTGGTGAAATGGACAAACGACCAAAGCAATCGTATGGGTTGGAGGATATGTTGAACAACTGATCATTTAACTTCTGATTTTCTACATATAAATTTAGTCATTTAGCAGATACTTTTGTCCAAAGCAACTTACAAATGAGGTAAACAATATAAGCAATTATAGCAACACAAGAACAGCAATACATAAGTGCACTGAAATAGTCTCATTAAGTCTAGATAGCCATGGGTTAGTTTTTTTTTCTAAGAATGTATGGATAGAGATCAGGTAAAAGTAAAAGTAAAAGATAGAAAGTCTTATATTAGGATCTACTGTAATGGCGGAAGAGATTGGTTTATAGCCGAGTCTTAAAGGCAGATACAGAGTCAGCAGATCGTGTCGTGACGGGCAGATAATTCCACAGATGAGGAACAGCAGCGAAGATAGGCGATGATGTTTTTTTCCCTTTTTGAGATGGCACCACAAGCCATTTCTGATAACTAATCCTGCTTGATGTGATTGAATCATATATAAATGTTAAATCTAAATTATAAATCTAAATTATTGTGGTATAATAATAATGTTTTTTTATATTTTAAAGAGCACTTATTGTCCGATTCACGTTTTTTCATTTCTTTTGGTGTAAGTGTGTATTAGTACAGTGGTTCCCAAACTTTTTCAGCGTGCGGCCCCCCTTGTGTACAGTGCATTCCTTCGCGACCCCCCAAAGAAAATTTGTGACAAAAAACTGTACTAAAACTCAATATTTTAATAAAAAAAAAAAAAAACACAAAATTATACAAAAAAGTTGTGCTTTTGGTTAGTAGCCTTATTTTTTTAGGTTTAATTACACAGAATTCATGATAAATTAATGTATTTCATAAAATGTTATAAAACTGTCTTGCTGCGGGGCCCCCAGTTTGAAAACAATTGTATTAGTACATGTTAACAATGTGCAAAGGCTTTATACCCCAAAGTAAACGATGATGCGAGTTATCGTCTCCAACGTAAATCTCTTTTCTTGGACTACAACAAACACACAGATTGTAGGCAACAGTTTACTTCCTGTGATTGGTGATGTTGACAAGACCGACATTATCATAATTCCTCCCGCTTGGACTTGGACAGCCTGTAAATTGACTCCTGTTAGCAACCGAATCTTTCAAACATGGTAAGGATCGTCACGTTTTCAGCTGACGATAGGAGGTATTCAGGCCAATCACAACGTACAGATTAGCTGGCCAATCAGACACAGAGCTTTTCAGATCTGTGCGTTTCAGGAAGAGAGTGAAATCTGGAGCTACATAAATGTACGGTATGTGAAAAATGTTTTTTAACCAAAACCACATAAACACATTGTATTATACCAAATACACAAATAACGTTTTTTTTTTTTTTTTGCAATGAAATAGGTGCTCTTTAATAAATATTAAATCAATAATATGATTATTCCTACATTAAACAGGAATGACTTTATGGATATTTTATTGTGTGATTTATGCATCCAATCTGTCACAGAGCTGTTTAAATCATTGCATTTCATTAAAGAAATCACCTGGTAAACATATGAGCATATAAACATCTAATTTAATGGGACCTGTTGACAGGCTCATTGCTAATATTTACTGGCCCCAGACAAAGTCAACATTTTTTAGGGTGGGCCCCTTGACCTCAGCCCAGTGAGTAGGTAATACCACAGAGAACCTTATTGGACCCAGTGTTCCAGCTCATTCTCGCTTACACAGTCTTGTTTGTTGAGCCAATAAAGGCAAATTCCTTACTTGGTTCATAACCTGACTTCAACATTTCTTTTCTGTTACTAAAATGCACAGGCAGAGGAAAGGGTCTTCTTTACTCCCGGGGGTGAATATGGATTAGTCTGCTTTTTCCTCAAAACTTCCCTCTGGGATAAAGCAAAGTGGCTGCATCAATCCTCTCTTCATCAAAACCACACACAGCTTTTACTGTAAATATCATTAATGACCTCAAACACTTTCACAGACCGTAAACCTCACATGCACTGAGCATGTAATGGGCAAAATCCCAAAGTCGCCTAAGCAATGAGCTAAGAGCTTGATCATTCTTGCTGGTTTTAGTCAGTTTATTTATTTTTATTTATTTCAGACATTAGCACAGAGTCACATTGATGGAGTAAAGGGGTGGAGTCCCATCACTGCAATAGAATCTGAAGGGTCTAATAAACGCATGCAGATGCTCATTAAAATGCAACTCACTGCTGAGCTCTGACAGGCTTTGACATGCATATATGCTGCATTCCTCCCATGAACTCACCAGCATGAAATATAGATGATGAATATCACAGTTTTGGCTGTGACAAATTGCACACTAATAAAAACAACCCGTTGAGACCCCAACAAATAAAGATACGGGTTTGTAGTTTGTCCAATATTATTACATTGTAATGATTGTTTTGTGTAACTTTAGAATATTAATCCTTATCTTCTGAGTAAGATACTGTATGAGAGCAACAAAAATATAACCAGTGCTGGAAATGGCAGAAATGCACTATTTTGGAAGGAGGGGAGTCATTTTTGATGACTTATTAGATGGGTTTAAAATAACAAAACATTACAATTTTTATGTTTCCTCGTATTTTTTAGTATGTAAGTCAAACTTTTAACAATTTAACAAAACAACTGTCATCAGGTGAATTATTTTTGTGTACATTTTTAGATATTAAGTTAGGAAAAATCGTAAATGAAACCAATACATCAGTCATTCCTTTGCTACTGTGACTGTAAGTGTCATGTGATGCATTATAAAATAACAGTTGCAATACAAAACTCATAATAGAGAGTCATTTTTAAATGCTATTAAGTTGTTTAAACATAATTCTTTATTATTATCACCATTTCAAACCAGTTTAAGGTGGAACTCTGTTCCCCCTCCAAATTCCCTCCCTGGACCGTCACCCCGCGTTCCACCCAATTTCAGCCCTGGCTATAACACGCTTCAAAAGTCTGCTATTAAAGTGTTATGTAACACATCCTTCTAGTCACAGACACACCAAAAAAAAAACATGACTAAATGCATGAATTTGAGTATGCTAGGATTTTCTGTCTGGACTAGTAGCTAGTTCACTCCTGCCCGTTGTTTATTTTGAAAATCTTTGTTTATTGTAATTTCTACAATGTGTTTTGTGTAATCCAGCTGATTCTAAACAAAAACATAATTATTGAAATGTAAACCAGCCACATTTCTAAAACATGTCCAAGCTGGAGTAAAACTGGAGTGGTTTGACTAGGTCAGAGAAACATCTATTAAAAACATCTGAAATGAAAAACAAAACAAAATTACCATTATAATTTGAACATGTGCTTAACTGAGGCCTCTGCACCTCAATAGTTAAAGCAGTAGAGTTAATAAATAAAAAAAACATGAGTATTGACAAATACATATTGTGTTGTTAATTTGTCATGTATTATTGCTATCCATTTACCCCCCCCCCAAAAAAAAATTAATACAACTGTAAATTCTGTAAAGCCGGAAAGCAGGATGCCCTTAAGACTTTAAATGGATCAAAACTAAAAAATGAGCTATTGTTGATGAAATTTGCTAGCTTTGGGCAAAATCTGTAATGTAGCGATGACAACGTTTTATTCATAGTTACTTTGTCTCAACTTCACGGATTACTGGAGGCAACTTCCGCCTTCTTTATGCCTTCATAATTTAAGGTTGCTCAAATCAGTTGTACTGCTTCCAGATCCCACACACTGTAAAAAGACCAACTACAAATCATTTAAAGATGATGATGCATCTTATAAAGACGCAAGCTCCCAGCAAATTGCCTGTAAGGTAAATAATCGTGTGTGGCAGTGATAGTGAATGGGTGTGTGTGCATGCATGTGTGAAACCCAGGTGTCATATGATAAATGCGCACTAGCTGTTCCAAGATCATTCTAAAATCCCCTAACAACTAACTCTAAAAACAATTTACATGAGGTCAACCCCAAGCCAAAACAACAGCTCAAGTGTTTCACACAATTCAAAACCAGAGGAAATAAACATGCTATATTGTGGTTTATGCTTGTAAACTTGTTTTATTAAGACCTAGGGTGGAATTCACTCAACAGATGTGCCACTTTTGTGCAGTATTTCAATACAATGTGTAGTTAAGCATACTTTGGTATTTAAAAGAACCCATTCAGGTTCCTACAAGAGATTGCAGTGCTATGCTATGGCAGAAAAGTTCAGGAAGTATACACAAAAAAAATGCTGGGTTATTTTCAGCCCAGTGTTGGGTCTAAAGGGACAAATCCAACCAGGGCCAGGTCTAGGAGGCGGCTGGGGGGGGGGCATTTCAATAAATAACTTACCTCCCAGTAAACTGATGAGTTTTTCATCAAATAGATTTTTGATGTTTCATTGTTACACCTATGACTTAAAAACTTTTGATTTTCCTTTTAGAGGCCATTCGTATCAAGTCACTCAAGTTTATTTTAAATCTAGACACGCGATAGGAGCACTTAAATATAGACACGTCTTAAGTTGTTTCCAATGGAAGCGCTGCATTTTTCAAAAAAGCCAGCAGCTGGATTTTTTTCCACGCTGAAAGCTGGTGCTCTGCGGTTTTTCCTAACTCGGCACTAAGCGCCGAGAGTTGAAAAATATTTAGCTTTGATCGAAAAGTTCAGCTCATCAATGTCAGTTCTCACATGGCTGTCCAATTATAGTGGAGGAGGGGCAGAACACATATCACAACAACCAACCGACGCATCGTACAAGACTGACAAACAAAGCAGAAGTATCAAAGCAACCAAAGCGTTCAGCTGAAGAAAGCTGGCAGTCGGCTGAAAAAAGCTGACAGTCGGCATCCGCCTGGCGTTTTTTTTTTAGACAAGTATAAAAGCCTTGGTGTGCACTCCCCCATTGCTATAATTCTTCCAATAAGTGGTCAGGACTCGAGACACAACCAACTTGGGCATAAAGTGGTGGCGAGTGTTGGCAGCATAGGAATAGCAACCTATAAACTAGGGATGCACCGAATCTTAAATTTTTTTTTCCACCGAACCGAACCCTAAGCTTGCGCTACGCTGGTCAACGTCACGCGGCCGTTGATTACACACATCAGGTGCTAACGTGGAGATAAGTGTTTTTTTTTTCCGGTGAGCCTTAGGGGCGTTTCACATTTCGTGGACGCACCTGGAAAAACTAACGCATCTCACCGCATCGCTTTCATTGTGCTTTGCAGTCGGGCTATCAAAATGCATCCCCGCCCTGCCCTTCGGACAAAAGTATATTTAAATGCTTATGTATCCTCTCAAAGATTTGGATGGGTAATTGTGGTGCATGAAATTCAGTCATCCCAGCTAACAATTTTTGGTTCCCAAAACTTTTTCCTAACGTTAGTTTTTGGTTCTAAAAACGTTCCCCTAACGTTAGTTTTTAGTTCCCATAACGTTATTTTTTAGGTTTGTTTTTGGTTAGCCAGGAAAGTTTTCTTTACGGAAATAGAACGTTATGTTTAGGTTAGTTTACCGTTATGATAACGTTAGGAGAACGTTAGAAAAACTTTAAACTAACCTAAAACTAACATTCTCCTAACGTTATTATAACGTTAGAATAACGTTAGGGGAACGTTAAACTAACCTAAAAATAACGTTCTATTTTTGTAAAGAAAACTTTCCTGGCTAACCAAAAACAAACCTTAAAAAAATAACGTTATGGGAACCAAAAACTAACGTTATAGGAACGTTATTCTAACGTTAGGAGAACGTTTTGGGAAGCAAACATTTTTGCTGTGAGTATGCACAGTTGACATGGAACAAAAACAGTTTAATGATCTACTGGACAGTGCACGTTGCCGCGGCTCCGTGCACGCACTGAAAGAGCGCGCAGAGCTCAAGATTCTAGCTGCAGTGAAGTATGGCACGTCTATTGGTACATTCCATGTTGTGTTTTTTTCTATCATATCTATCCAAAATAAGTTAAACACATTTCCATATAAAAAGGAATAAACCAATATATTAATAACAACATTTATAACAATTAAATTATTTTATTACTGAAAAAATGTCTATTGAAACATTAGATGAATAACACAGGTTATTTTAAATAAAAGAAACCCTCAACCCACCACACATTGAATTTAGATAGCATTGTATTTTATCAAATATATAAATGACTTCAACACAATAAAGAAGACTTATAACAGATATTTATTGAAAATGAATAAACATTTAATTTACTTTGGATCAAAAAATCTTACCACAGCAGTTACCCACATAGCAATGTTGTTCCGGCCCAGCTCCGGCCCACAAAACCAGTTTTCCTCGGCCCACATACAACGAAGAATGACGGCCCTTCAATGGCCCAGTTCTGGATTACAGACAATAGCACATAACTGGCCCAGACCTGGGCCAGAACAGGCCCTGCAAACAAGCCTACGATGGCCCTTGCAGCCCTTACTTAGCCCCAGGAAGCCCTCATGCAGCAAAATCCCCAGAGTTAAATAAACACTGCTGGATGTATATATTGTCCCATCTTACAGAGTGTTAAAAAGTAACACTGAAGCAGAATTAAAAGCTCTGTTATCCTCTCTCTCACCATCTCTGTCTGAAACCTAAAATTGCATTTTACATCTTACTTGTCATTTTCTTACTTTAGGTTTAGATTTTGTTCCATTTAAAGTCACCCTTATTGTGATTAGTGTTTGTTTTAGTTGGACTTGACTCTTGACTCTTCCCTTATTTAATTTTTTGACTGCTTTAACTCTGTGTTTTAAAGGTGCCATTTGTAATAATTGAGGTAAAAGTTAAAAATTAGCTACATGCATCAAAAGAATGAGAAGAAATAAGGGCAAAGATGTCATTAAAAAAATGACAAGGTATAGTGCTGCAGAACTATCAATCTGAATTACTAGCTACAGCCCGACTGGTGTTGTAATACCAGTTTCGACCATGGGAGGCGGTATGCGGGCCACGCACATAACCGCCAGCCAAACTGCAATACACGAATAAGTCGCATGTGTGGGAGTACAGCCCTCTACTACTACCGCTGTATTCGAAAACTAAGGCAGCTGACTTGTTGACTTAAGAGGCATGAAGGCAGCTCAGAGAAATGCAATTCGGACAGCCATGGATTCGGACATGCCTTGATGCCTTCCTGCCTTGCAATAGGGGTTTCGGACGTATTTCAGTTCAGGGAAGAGAGCAGAAGAATGGCTAAAGCAAGAGACATTTACCACTACCACAACCATTTGCTGCAGGGAACAACGCGCTCGGAATCACAAATAAAATACGATAAATAAAGTAACCGAACCAGAGTAAATACTGGCACTGCTTTTCATCGCTGGAGACAACTAATGGACATGAAAGAAATGAGGTTCGACTCCGAAATGACAACATTTCTTTTCGATTGGTAAGTAAGATGCTGTTAGTATTTTGATAGAAGTTCACTTATAATAGGCATTGCGATAACCTATGCTCAGCTTGTTCATGAACTACGGCTTTGTGCAGTAAATGTGGCTCCATCTGAAAGCAGCTGATGGCGATTCACTTTTAATCAAGAAACCGGCTTCACTGACGAGAAGCGCAATGACTATCGCATGCAAATTATCGCGCATCCTTAGCTGTTAGCGTTTAATAGTTAGCTCTACCCACGGATCAGATCCGGTTTTCACCCGTTATCTACCAAGCTGATGCTAAAATGTAACATTAGCTAAGAAACTTGCAATGTCTTCGATGATAATGAACACCAATGGACGCACGAAACGTAGCGGAAAACATTGCAATTTTAATGAGACCGAATGTTTTTTTTGTGACTAATGATAACTTAGTTGCTAATGTAAATCAAACTTGATATATGCTGCTAAATTTGCAGCTGCTAAATTAAAATAGACCAACTCACTTTCTGGAGGTATACTGCCCCCGTCTGTTTGGAGTGTGGAGTATGAATTGATTTTTTTGGGGGCGGACATTTTAAATGGTCCCTTTAAGACATGTTGTTTACAGCAGGGAAAATACAATAGAGCAACTCTTTGATGGTGGTTAGCACTGTTAATAAAGTCTAAACATCATCAACTAGAAAACGTATGTATTAATTTAATGTTTGAACCCTTATCAGAAGTATCTTTCTCTGACAATAATGTGATACCACAGTATGAAATCCAGCTCTCTCATAGCAGTTTGTTATTCTGAAGAATTTTGAAACACTGACACTTAAAATTAACCGGTTTGTTGTGTAGACACACAAACATCAAGAATCAGAGTATGAATCACAATCATGGTGACAATAAAATGAAAAACTTCATGCTGCAATGCATGCTGGGTATCAACAAATTACAAATCTCATCCAG
The DNA here is from genome assembly GCF_030506205.2 of Paramisgurnus dabryanus. Taxonomy (NCBI): domain Eukaryota; kingdom Metazoa; phylum Chordata; class Actinopteri; order Cypriniformes; family Cobitidae; genus Paramisgurnus; species Paramisgurnus dabryanus. Next base: position 9,843,994 of record NC_133341.1, read on the forward strand.
GACTCCCATCATGCACTGCAGCATGGATAAATAATAAACTTTTTACAATTTTCTTTGTCACCATGGTTGAGATTCATACTCTGATTCTTGATATTTGTGTGTCTACATTACACACCAGTTAATTTTAAGTGTCAGTGTTTCAAAATTCTTCAGAATAACAAACTGCTATGAGAGAGCTGGATTTCATAATGTAGTATTACACTATTGTCAGAGAAAGATACTTCTGATAAGGGTTCAAACATTAAATTAATACATACGTTTTCTAGTTGATGATGTTTAGACTTTATTAACAGTTTTAACCACCATCAAAGAGTTGCTCTATTGTCTTCACCCTGCTGTAAACAACATGTTTTAAAGCACAGAGTTAAAGCAGTCAAAAAACTAAATAAGGGAAGAGTCAAGAGTCAAGTCCAACTAAAACAAACACTAATCACAATAAGGGTGACTTTAAATGGAACAAAATCTAAACCTAAAGTAAGAAAATGACTCTACAAGTAATGCCTGGCTCACACCACAGGATAATCGGGCCGAATTTACCCCGATTTTCCCCTCCCGAGAATCCGAGGGAAAATCGGGCAATGGACCTTGATCGGCTCCGAAGTTCGGCCCAGATTATCCTGTAATGTGAGACGTTTAAAAGTCTAAACTTACACCTTGCGATATGCTCTCAAGCAAATCGGGGCCGCCCCGATCTTATCAAACATGTTTGATATTTAGGATTTTAAATCCGCATAATTACGTCAGTACTTTCACAATAATCAATGAGAGACGGAGATGATTGACAGCTTTCGGGACCGCGAAACCAGCTGCAGTACGGGTAGACAGCGCAGCCGGAGAAATAGCATTCTACTTTCATTCCGCCACAACTGCAGCTCGTTGGGGCAGACAGGCGATTTAAAATACCGAAATGAATTCCTCGCTTGATTCACGTTGTTCACTCTTTTATAAACATTATCTAAAATATCTTAAAAACAACAGAACATGATGATGGTCAGTCACATCACGCACCTGCAGCTATTCTGTGTATAGAGGAAATTTAATAAAATAAATAGGCATACACGAAATATGTTGCACTTAAATAATTGGCATATTAACAAAACGAATTTAAATTGATATGACGATTTTCAGTTCTTTTTTGTGACGTGCTCCACAAACGCACAGAAACTGATTGCTGAAACACCGCACACTTGTGAATCTGATGCGCCTCATATCCAGACTTACAACGTTTCACATTAAATTACATATTTGTCCAGAACCATTAGTAATGTAAATACTGAATTTAACACTAGACATTACACTGCAAGATAGAATAGATTAGAATAAAATAGAAACTTTACTGTCATAATAAAACTATAATGAAATTTGTTAAGAAGCTCTCAAAGACCAGTAGCCTCAGAAGAATAAACAAGAAAAATAGAATTTACATAGTATATAGCTAAAAATAATATCACTGCAGAGCAGTATATATACAGTGGAATTGAATAATGCAAACAACAGTGCAAAATAGAGTTTAACCAAGCATAAGTCATTTAGCAGCAATGCTTATAAACCTACAATAATATTCCTGTTAGGAAGAAACAGGAAAACAGAGCATTGATAGAAATAGCATACATCACTTAATAGTAACTCCTAAATGTGCAAAAAAACAAAAAAACAAGTGATATATAGACTAGCCAATTATATTTAAAATATGTTTTTAAATAGATGTTTAAATTTAAATAAATCTTGCATAAGGATTAGACCTGAGTTGGTGCTAGATTGTGCACACATCTACAGTATGCATTCAAACACTGCCTGCATAACACATCCTTAAAACATATCATGATCATTGCCATAAACAAGAGCTGAGGAGGAGAAATCGCCTAGGTTTCAAAATGAAAGCTGCTACTTTGTAAATATTTAAAAAGAAATCATAATAAATGTATCATAATCTTCATTCCTTTATATACTCTTCTCCTGAGGTGACGTGAAGTGCTTGCTCTGGCAAGATAATCCTAATAATATCCTTTAGTGTGTGATGCACTAGGATTTTAAATACCTGTAGTGTGGGCATGTTTAAGATTTGAGAGAAGAATATCTGACAAGATTCTCCTTATGTGTGTGCTGCAACCAGATTTCATAATCTGCCAGGATTTAAAAAATCCTGTAGTGTGAGCCAGGCATAAGATGTAAAATGCAATTTTAGGTTTCAGACAGAGATGGTGAGAGAGAGGATAACAGAGCTTTTAATTCTGCTTCAGTGTTACTTTTTAACACTCTGTAAGATTGGGACAATATATACATCCAGCAGTGTTTATTAACTCTGGGGATTTTGCTGCATGAGGGCTTCCTGGGGGCTAAGTAAGGGCTGCAAGGGCCATCGTAGGCTTGTTTGTAGGGCCTGTTCTGGCCCAGGTCTGGGCCAGTTATGTGCTATTGTCTGTAATCCAGAACTGGGCCATTGAAGGGCCGTCATTCTTCGTTGTATGTGGGCCGAGGAAAACTGGTTTTGTGGGCCGGAGCTGGGCCGGAACAACATTGCTATGTGGGTAGCCGCCTCTCCATTATTACAATAATCAAAAACAAAAACATCCTCTCTTCATATAGATGGGAATCACTAAAATATATATTAGTTCTCACATATAAGTTACTAAATGAAGAAAGAAAATAAACCGCTAGAATAAATGTTAGACTGAGGTAAAACCTATTGACAACAAATACGCATTTCATTCACTTCAGGTTAACAGATCAGTTTAACATTAGCCGAATAGCTCTCAGTTTTAACAACAATCAAAAGCTTCTAACATCACATTCTCCTTCATGGAAATCATTAAAATATATTTTCGTTTTCACATATTAAAGTTACTAATGAAGAAAGAAAATAAATCGCTTAAATAATGTTAGACTCTGAAGTAAAAACCAAATGCCAAATAAATAAACATTTCATTCACTTTAGGTAAAAAGATCTTACCACAGTTAGGCGGCTATTCGTTTATTCGACAATAAAAAGTTTCTAACATCATATTCTCCTCCTATTCTCCTCAAATCGATCGGAAATCACTCATATACATTTTTTCTCACATATTTAAGTTACTTAAGAAAGAAAGAAAGAGAAAAAAGAAACGCTAATATAATGTATGTCTCTGAGGAAAGAAAACCGTTAACAACCGTTATTTTTTAAATTATGCGAATTCGCGTACAAGAGAAAGCGGGTGCTCGTGAAGAGCGTGAGGTAACAGACGTGCTCACTTCAGAAATAATGGGTTTAATTATGCTTTTACTTAATTTCCTAAAAAAAAACATAACCAAAAAATAACCATTAGAGAACGTTAGGTATAAGTTATTTTTAGGTTATTTTAAAAATAACCACCCAGCAACGTTATGGGAACGTTATGGTTGCCAAAAAATAACCAAAAAATAACGTTCTGTATAAGTATTTTTAGGTTATTTTAAAAATAACCACCCTGCAACGTTATGGGAATGTTATTTTATGGTTCCCAAAAAATAACCAAAAAATAACGTTCTGTATAATTTATTTTTAGGTTATTTTAAAAATAACCACCCTGCAACGTTATGGGAACGTTATTTTATGGTTCCCAAAAAATAACCAAAAAAAAAACAAAAAATAACGTTCTGTATAAGTTATTTTTAGGTTATTTTAAAAGTAACCACCCTGCAACGTTATGGGAACGTTATTTTATGGTTCCCAAAAAATAACCAAAAAATAACGTTCTGTATAAGTTATTTTTAGGTTATTTTAAAAATAACCACCCTGCAACGTTATGGGAACGTTATTTTATGGTTCCAAAAAAATAACCAAAAAATAACGTTCCCTTTCAATACGGTTCACTTCGCATTGCGTCAGTTTGCTGACGCTATGGGGGAAACTCCTGTTTACTCCGTGATTGAAGCCTATTGGTTAACGTCTGTAGAAAATACAGACCAATGACGTTTGAGCCCGCGCGGGGGCGTGGCACACGTCCCTATATAAGCCGGTGAAATACGTCAAGAGCTCATTACTTTTCTCCTTCAGCGCGAACCTTCTCGCTGCTCCGAAGAAGAAGCCCTTACTCGCCGTCGATCCAAGCACTGCAGCGGACTACAACACACCAGCGTGTTCCCCTGCCGCTTTCCGGTGAGACTAAAAAGAGTTATCTAAAAGAGCAGAAGCGCGTTGAGATAATGTCGCTTCGGCATTGCGGCTCCTGCCGAGCCCCTTTGCCTGTGGAGGATTTCCACAAGGAGTGCGTCATCTGTCTGGGTCCTGCCCACGCCGAGGCCGTACTCGCTGAGGCGGGCTGCGCCCACTGCGAGCTCCTTCCTATCGCGGTGCTGCGCTCCCGCCTCGAGATCTTTAAACGGAAGGCTTCCCGTGCTCTCCCGCCTAAACAGCAGCGGAGCCGTGAAGCTGGAAGACGCCCTGAGACCGAGTCCACGCCGGCTCATCCCCCGCGTGCTCTGTCTCCCCGCCGTCACCCTGTCACCTTCGCCCATGAGGACCTACGCCCCCTGCCGAGTGCTAGCGGCATGGTTTCCTTTGGGTCCGGTGACAACTTGGAAGTGATGTCATCCTCTGAGGAGTTAGAGGATTGGGCGGCTTCGGATGACGACGCCCACGCAGCCGCCGCTGATGAACCTACCGAGTCGCGTCCTCACGACTCTGAGCTCATCCGCATCTTGACGCAAGCTACGGCGGAGCTCAACATTAAGTGGTCGCCGCCGTCAGAGCCTCAACTCAGCCGGTTGGACGAATGGTTTCTGCAGCCCGGGCGCCGTCAATCGTCCCGCCAACGGCAGGCGCCGTTTTTCCCTGAGGTTCACCAGGAGCTCACCAAATCTTGGCGTGCTCCCCACTCCACCCGAGCTCAGAGCGCCGTCTCCCACGTCCTCTCCGTAGTGGACGGCGCCGACGAACACGGCTACTCCAAGATGCCGCCGCTCGAGGAAACTGTCGCCGCCCATCTCTGCCCGTCTTCAGCCGGCGGATGGAGGGCGAAGTTGAACCACCCATCAAAGCCCTGTCGCCTGACATCGACCCTGGCGTCGAAATCCTACGCCGCCGACGGCCACGCTGCATCCGCTCTCCATACGATGGCGGTGCTGCAGGTATACCAGGCAAAACTCCTCCATGACATGGACGAGGCAGGTCCGGACCCGTCGACCTTTCAGAACCTGCGCAGCGCGACTGATCTGGCCCTTCGCGCCACTAAAGTCGCCACTCAGGCTGTAGGAAGAGCCATGGCCAGCCTGGTTGTTCTGGAGAGACATCTGTGGCTGAACTTGACGGAGATAAAGGACACGGATCGGGTTGCCCTTCTTGACTCGCCCGTGTCACCGTCGGGGCTCTTCGGCTCCGCTGTGGAGGGGTTCACCCAGCGCTTCACTGAGGCACAGAAATCGTCGCAGGCTATGCGGCATTTTCTACCAAAACGATCTGCCTCAGCGTCTGAGACCGGCCGCCCAAAACCGCCGCCAGCTCAACGCCCTAAGCCAGCACCAGCTCAGCCCCAGCAGAGAGCTGAACCGGAGGTCAAGCGCCAGCGTCCTGCACGACCGGCTGGCCCGCCTCGACGCCGCGGTCCCCGTCCTCGGATTACGCTGGACCCGACGCCGGCGCCGCCTCCCTGAAGAGAGTCTGAGGAGGAAAAGAGGCTCTGGTCCCGCTTCGGCCGGCCCGCCCTCGAAAGTTCTGCGTGTTTCAGTCCCCTCGGGCGCTGGACACACCCTCGCTGTAACAGCGAAACAAAAATTTTTACCTTTTCACAAAAAGAGCAAATTTCCTCCTCTGTACACACAAACACACACACACGGCTTAACGTCCATAAGCATATCGACGCTCGCCGTCAAATTTCACGTTTGGCAATCCACCCCCGGTATGCCGGGCTGGATTCTAAACGTAATCCAACACGGTTATTCACTTCAATTCGCCCGGAGACCACCCCGGTTTCGCGGCGTTCTCTACACCACTGTCCCAGACGATCGTGTACAGATCCTCAGGGAAGAGGTGCGTTCTTTATTACTAAAAGACGCGATAGAGACGGTCCCGGCGGATCAAAGCGAATCAGGCTTTTACAGTCGTTATTTTCTCGTTCCAAAGAAAGACGGCGGCCTCAGACCGATATTGGATCTACGCGTTTTGAATCGCGCTCTTGCCAAACGGCCGTTCAAAATGCTTACAGCCAGACGAATCATGGCGTTAATTCGACCGGGCGATTGGTTCATATCAGTGGATCTGAAAGACGCTTACTTTCACATTCCGATAGCGCCACGTCACAGGCCGTTCCTAAGATTCGCGTTCGACGGGACAGCATACCAGTACAAAGTCCTGCCCTTCGGATTATCTCTGGCACCACGCACATTTACCAAATGTGCGGATGCGGCTCTCGCCCCTCTCAGACAGAGCGGCATCCGCATATTGAATTACCTCGACGATTGGCTTATTCTAGCACAGTCAGAGAGGGAAATTACTGCGCACAAGACCGTTGTACTCCAGCATTTGGAGAATTTGGGGTTCAAAATCAACCTCCAGAAGAGTTTGCTCACCCCCACGCAGTGAATCGCGTTCTTAGGCACGACGCTCGACTCATTAAAGATGCGGGCATGGCTTACACAGGAACGCGCGCTCACGGTCAGACGCGAGGCGGCATCGTTCAAAGCGGGTTCACATCTCCCTCTCAAACGATTCCAAAAAATGCTGGGTCTGATGGCAGCTGCATCCCCACTAATACCGTTGGGAATGCTGTTCATGAGGCCGCTTCAGTTTTGGTTGAAAGCGAAAGTTCCGCCCCGTGCTTGGTTGTCGGGCCGCTTATTAATCAAAATCACGTACAGCTGCGTGAAAGCGCTTTCGATATGGACATCCCCTCACCTTTTCCTCTCGGGCACGGAGCTCGGCTCCGTGAGCAGGAGGAAAGTGGTGACTACGGATGCGTCTGCGACGGGTTGGGGCGCTCACTGCGACGGCGAGCTCGCCTTCGGTGCGTGGAACAACCAGTTGTCTCAGCTACATATCAACCACCTCGAGATGTGGGCGGTTATCTTGGCGCTACGACATTTTCGACCGAAACTCCAACATCAACACGTTCTAGTGCGGTCGGACAGTATGACGGTGGTTTCGTTCATAAACCACCAAGGAGGGCTGAGATCTCGCTCCCTATCCAGGCTGGCGAAACGGCTTCTATTATGGGCTCACGCGAACGTACGTTCGTTAAAGGCGACTCACGTACCGGGTGTAGCCAATACGGGTGCAGACATTCTCTCGCGCAACGGTCCGCCGCCGGGAGAATGGAGACTGCATCCTCAGACGGTCGAGAGAATATGGACCGTCTTCGGCCGGGCGGAGATCGATCTGTTTGCATCAGACGAGAACGCGCATTGCCCGATCTTCTTCTCGAGACATCACGATGCCCTGTCGCAAGCATGGCCGGCGTGTCTTCTGTATGCTTTTCCTCCGGTGGCTCTGTTACCACAGGTCCTTCAGAGGATAAGAGAGACGAAATGCGCGATAATTCTGGTCGCCCCGTTTTGGCACAATCAACCGTGGCTCCCCGACCTATGGCAGCTGAAAACATCAGCACCATGGCCAGTACCGCTGAGGAAAGACCTCCTATCTCAGGCGAGAGGGTCGATATGGCATCCACAGCCGGAGCTATGGAATCTACACGTTTGGTATCTGAACGGCAACCATCACGCCTTTCAGGACGAGTGTTAAATACTCTAACTGAAGCTAGGGCCCCATCTACCAGGCGCCTTTATGCTCAAAAGTGGTCTATTTTTTCTGACTGGTGCACGACGAAAGACTTAAACCCAAACACCTGTGAAGTGGAGCATATTCTCTCCTTTCTGCAGGAAATGCTGGACAGCGGTCGCGCGCCCTCGACGCTTAAAGTGTATGTGGCGGCGATAACGGCGAATCACGCCCTTATCGCCGGTCGCACCGTGGGAAAACATGATCTCATCATTAAATTCCTCAGAGGCGCTCGCAGACTAAACCCACCGCGACCTAACACGGTCCCGTCTTGGGATCTGTCCACGGTCCTGAAAGCGCTGCGCGGTCCCCCTTTCGAGCCCCTCGAACAGGCTGACCTGCGCGCTCTCTCGTTTAAAACCGCTCTCCTCCTGGCGTTGGCATCGGTTAAACGAGTGGGCGATTTACACGCGTTTTCAATTGACCCGTCGTGTCTGGAATTCGGTCCTAACGATAGCAAAGTGATCCTTAGACCGAGAGCGGGATACATTCCTAAAGTTTTGACCACGCCATTTAGAGTTCAGGTGGTTTCACTTCTCGCCCTTCCGACGGCGGACGGCGAACAAACCCCGAACACGCTCTGCCCCGTCAGAGCGTTAAGAATATACACGGACCGTTCTGCCTCATACCGCAAGTCAGATCAGCTGTTCGTAAGCTTCGCGCAACATTCCTTAGGTATGCCGCTCACTAAACAGAGGCTATCTAAATGGATCGTCGAAGCCATTGCTTTGGCTTACGCCTCCCTGAATGAACATTGTCCAGTTGGTTTAAAAGCTCACTCCACGAGGGGTATGGCTTCATCTTGGGCTTGGTCTACGGGGATTTCTATCGTTGACATTTGTAACGCGGCCGGCTGGTCCTCGCCGTCTACGTTTGTCAGATTTTATAGCCTGGATGTCCCTGCCTTACAAGCACAGGTCTTATCGGCTTAATGATTCACGCGACTGCGTTTCTGTATGCCTTCACGGTGCGTTGTTAGCTCACCGTCATGGCTACCTATTAATAATTCATGCACAGCTCGCGGCGCGCTCAGAGAACCCGCCGTCTTGTGCTCTATTGTATATGCATCATGGTGCGTTTAGAAACTTCACTGTATGCGTATTACTGTCTCATATATGGTGCTTACACTTGCGCTCGCTAGAGCTATGTATATGCTGGGTTAGGGCCACATGCAGTGTCTCTCCGGTAAGGGCACCTCAGTCCGTTGTGTATGCACGGCGGGATGGGATTACGTTCCCCCATAGCGTCAGCAAACTGACGCAATGCGAAGTGAACCGTATTGAAAGGGAACGCTTAGGTTACTCACGTAACCCCGGTTCCCTGAAATAACGGGAACGAAGCATTGCGTCGCTGGCCGTGCTACAAACGTCTACGCAGCGAGTGTTATTCGGCTGCGCGCTTCAGTCGAATAATAATGAGCTCTTGACGTATTTCACCGGCTTATATAGGGACGTGTGCCACGCCCCCGCGCGGGCTCAAACGTCATTGGTCTGTATTTTCTACAGACGTTAACCAATAGGCTTCAATCACGGAGTAAACAGGAGTTTCCCCCATAGCGTCAGCAAACTGACGCAATGCTTCGTTCCCGTTATTTCAGGGAACCGGGGTTACGTGAGTAACCTAAGCGTTCTGTATAAGTTATTTTTAGGTTATTTAAAAATAACCACCCTGCAACGTTATGGGAACGCTATTTTATGGTTGCAAAAAATAAAACCTAAAAAGAACGTTCCCAGAACGTTATTATTTGGTTCCCAAAAAATAACCAAAATATAACCAAAAACTAACGTTAGGGGAACGTTCTGTGTTTGCTGGGATTGGGTATTTAAATTGCATGAGCGCGCGCTCGAGTTTTACTTCCACTTTCGCGATCGGGCGAAGCTGCAGTACAGGAAACAATCCGTACTGATTTGTCATGGATTTTTGTGCAAATCCTCCAACTTCGTCTTGTCAGTCATTACTATCCTCCTCACGTAAGAAAATGAAATCTCTCGCAGCAAGCTTTAAAGTGATATAGATTGTACGGGCAGTGAAGAGAGTGACTCTGTGCAGATTCGCTCTTAAAGCGACAGTAGCCCCTGTTTTTCTGATCGAAAAAATGATCCAATCTCTAACTGGATGATCCAAACTATGAGTTTTGTGACCCACTGAACCACTTTTAAATGGTGGGTATATCTGGTGTGGGGATGAGCAGGAACAGTTTGTTTACATGGAAATCCTGTTTGTTTGTTAAAAAACCAACAGCATCAAAACAACAACAAGAATAGCAGATTAAACATTGTGGTCAGAGGCCCTATTGGCTTTGTATTGGCAAAATTTTGGGCTACCAAAAACTGAAGAGTGCCTGCCCGAAGGGCTACCAGGGATTTTGAAATTTTGCGAGCCCTGTAATGGAATAAGGATGCGAGTAGGATTCTGTATTCGGATTCGGCCAAATCTTAAACAGTGGATTCGGTATTCGGCCGAACACAAAAAATCTGGATTCGGTGCATCCCTACTTCAAACCAGTGGAATGGCAACACCGGCCCTCGTGGCGGAAAATCAGACCGGCCCACCGAAACATCTCCCGGTCCTCCCGATAATCAATCTGGGCCTGGTTCAACTTATAAGAGTAAGTTAATTGGTTGCCTTAAAAGTTATATATTAGTTGACACAACATTTTAACTCAACTTTTTTAAGTTGACTAATATTATTTTATGAATTAAATGTTAAGGCAACCAGGTAACTTACTTTTTAAATTTGAAACAACAAATCATTATTTAAAGTGTAGAAACTGTTTATTTATGAGTTAATTTAACCCAACGGCTGGGGTTTTCCCTTTGACTGAACGCTGGGTTGCTTTATGCTCAAGGTGCATCCCAGATCGCACACTATTGCACTTTTCTATGCATTTTGGAGTATAAATAGTGTAAGTAGTGTTCACATTCAAAATTCCAAAAAAGAAAGTGCATTTTAAGTATGCACTCAACTGAACAGATGGACACATTCACTCAAAAGTTGCTGTTTTGCTTATATGTATGGAAGAGAGGCAGGGTCATCAGATGCTGCGAAAGTAAAGTTGACCTACAGAGGTTATGTTGGGCAAAACAGATAACACTGACATAAAAACACCTATGTACAACTTGATTTTCATTGACTTGCATTATACTATGCATTTTAACATCATTTGCCCTCAGCTGGGAAACCGCTTATACTTCCGGTTAGTAATTTTTTTTAAGCAATCCATTTAGTATTGCTTTGTAATTTTCTAAAATTCATACACTATGGTTGAGTATGTAGTGCAAAGTTTAAGTGTATAATGTATAGCATGTCATTTGGGACCCAGCTTTATAGACTATTTGCAAGAGGTAAACAACACAGGCCCAAAAACACTACCATTTTTTAGTGTCTTTAGTGTCACAGTAAATGTGTTTGTTTCACATTTTCGCCTAGTCGAATGTTCTGTTGGGTATTTTATTTGCAATTTTTGTGTGGTGTTAAAAAACTGAAACAGGAAGTGAAACAGTGTTGTTTACTGTATGTCTTGTGAAATGCATCTATAAACAACCACAAAGTACTTTAGTCACTGTGTCGTCTTTTTAAAGCGTAACTAAGCCCCTGGTCAGAGCCTGACTCCACCCATTGGCAATATTTGAAAAATACAAGAAAAGTGGGCAGATCCCAAAGGAGATAGAGGGGAAGAACTACTGTAAGTGTGTGGTGAAATCGTAACAAAGGCGTGGTGAGCTTGAACCTGCTTACACCACGAGGCATTTTCTGGACCCAACATCCTATAGGAAAATTCAACTGCGGTAGCCACCGTTCAACCTGAAGAGGTCAGCAGTCAGACGTTTTTACACCATATATTGTAGTATTGAAACACTTATATCCAAATGTCAAAAAACTTACTAAAATCAATGAACAGCACTAATAAAGCCCCATTCTTACAGACCATTAACTAAAAAAAGTTGGTTTAGGGTTTGGTTACGCTTTAAGCAATCATATATCCCCAGAAAAATCAAACTGATCTTTGAGAAGAGGTGAACAACAAGAGGATTAGTTAGACTGTGTAGGAGTGCTGAGTCTGTCAGATCTGATTTCAGATTCTGCATAACGGGATGTGGGATTCACCCTTTGCAATGGAGAAAACAGAGCTGGTCTGATTCTAGGCCAAGCCACCACAATTGGGTCCTTGCAGGGAAGGTGAGGGCCCGATTTCACACTTTTCATAGAGAAACCAGTTAATTCTGTAACAATGCAACACAATGTTTTCGCATTCAAATTACACAGATTACATTCAACTTGAATTAAGCACAGATAGGTAAAAAACTGAGCAATGCCTGCTACCCTAGCGTTATGTATTTACACTTTAATATTAGACTAATAGCTGGTATCTCACAACAAAACCAGTGACTTCTGCTTTGTTATTAGCTTTGACTGTTTACAGTCTAAATAAAAGAACGCAATATAAAGGTATAAGGCTACAATGGGATTTAAGCAAAAGCAGGCCGAAAAGCTTTTATGAAAGTGCCAAATATGAATCATTGTAATACGGATGCCAGACGGGTCTCTGCTTTGTTGCTAAGTGAACTCCCCTGTTGAGGTGAAGCTAGAGAGGAGGCGGGTGGGGGGCTAAGTGCTTAAGATGGCTGTACAGTCTCAGTCGTGTTAGATATGACTGGATGCTCCTATTCCTGTAAAAGCTGCCTGGGTGGTCCGAAGCAGGGGGCTGGATTTTAATACTACCACCTATTAGCTCCAGCGGGCCGTGATTTATGCAGCTGTCAGCTTGAACTTCATCAGGTCCTTGTGAGTTGCGGGCACCCAAATCGGGATCCAAGCCTCCCAGTTTTTCTCCTGAGAAGCTAAAGTAAACCTTCTCCGACAGAGAGAGAAAAAAGCAAGAAAAAGAAGAGAAGAAAATAGTCGGTGCATACCTCTTGTCTTGCTGAGCCTGCCTTCTGAATTATATCCACTTCTGAATGTTTGGCCTGCTGTAGCACTACTGCACTGAGAGGAGGATTTTGCACGCCAGAGGCACAGAGGGGAAGAACAGGCCAGAAAATGGGGTTTTAAGTGAGCGTAATAATTGTCCTAAGAAAGATATTTATATTGTAGTAGATTTTTTTTCAAATGTATGGCACAGTGCAGAACGAAGTACTGGATGATTCATTCAATCGCATTTTTCTCTGTGTTAGCCTTGTTAAGTTTTGTTTACTCTTGACATTTTTTCACTTTAAAATTCAAAATAAAAGAAAATAGAATAGAGTTGAACACATACTTGAGTTAAGGTAGAATTCCAATTCCTACTACATTAAAATAAAAGACTTACCACCAGTTTTCAAAAAAACATCTTAATTTAACTTAGACCTAGTCCTGGCTTTAGCTAAACCTTTTGTCTGTGAAACCAGGCTTATATTATTTAAAGTGCTCTAAAATGTATATAATAGTCCCTATACATCAATATTAAATATACTGTCTGAAATAAGATAATAACATGATGAATACTAATATAGATGTGTGTTTGAATATGATTTAAAGCAGGGGTGGGCATTCCTGGTTCTGGAGGGCCACTGTCAAGTTTATGTTGGCGCTAAACTTTGCAGGACAGTGGCCCTCCAGGACCAGGATTGCTCACCCCTAATTTTAAGATATTACGTGATGATGTCCTACAAGATGATTGAGCTTGACCCGTTTCAGGGTCACGGGCTGGAAGACGGAAACATGAGGACATGCGAAAGCATCGATTTGAGTACTGAAAAGCACAAAAAAACTGCATGCAAATAGTAAACCATTTGAATTTAGCATAATAAGATTCTGGACACAATTATATTTATTTCTATGTATAAATGAAGAGTTTGGTTTCAAAACGCAATAAATCCATTAATTTCCACTAATTTCAGTAAAAATGTGTTTTTTATACCAAGAAATTGACGAAAAATAAAGATGAAAACCAATATTTTCTGTTACAAACTTTCACACAGCATCTTTAGGTTTTAATAACATAAAAAATTCAAATCCATAATTTGATATTCAAATATTTATTATTTTTTTTTAAAATTCAGCAAAATGCACGTTTTTTTTTTTTTCAAAATGCTATACATCTATTGAATCAATATATAAATGTGCATTCATCTTTGCAATCTCATATTCATTTAGTTGAGAAGTGGTATACACTGATTAAAAAAATAAACATTAATGGCATTAATCAAAAACTTACTTTGTCATATCAAGAACACTGTCAATGCAGCTGTCATCCTTGCAACATCGTCGCTGAACTTTTTGACAGCGATCAGCTGTAAAATGCTTTGGTACCGCTCAATTTTTGTTGACCTCGAGTAAAATAATAGAACGTTTTTCATAAGATCCCCTGGGGTCAATGTGTTAGCATGACAGAAGCTTGATGCTGTCATGTGAGAACAAGCAACAGCCGCCATTTTTCTTTCGCCCGAGTGCCTCTCACGTAAATGATTAGATTTCAATGGCTTAGTTTCTTCACCCCCCCCCACAGAAAACCACCACAGGTTTATCAACGCCATCAAAATTACTATTTTGTTTTTGTTTGTTTGATGATCACGAAGTACAAAGTAGATGAGGAAAACTAGAATTTTATGCGTATTCAAAGCACCACCATTATTGTTTACAATGCATGGAATGGTGCGCTGTGATTGGTTAAGCAGATTTATTGCATTCTGCAGAGAAGGAGGACTGCTGTTTGTCGCGGTTTGGAACCAAACTCTTCAAATTCGAAACTATTTTGTAAAGTCTGTAAATTGGGGTGCAGGTGTCGCCTACACTCTCGGAAATAAAGGTACAAGAGGGTAAAAAAGTTGTCACTAAGGCAGTACATTTTCAAAAATTATACTTTTGTACCTAAAATGTGCGTATTGGTACCTCAATGGTACATATCTGTACCCAATGGTACATATTAGGACCTTTTTAAAGGTGATTTTTTTTCAGAGGGTGTAGAAATCATGTTTCATGACTTGACAGGCTTATTACTATAGTTCATTATCCTAATGTACATTCCTGCTAAGAAGAAATATTTGCAATTTTCCTTTAGCAAACACATTAAAAAAAGCAATCATTTTTACCACAATTTTTGCTACCCAAAGATATCTCAGTGAGGAGAAAAATAAATAGGGAGTGCTCTGTGTGCAATCTCATTTAGGTCTGTTTAAAATCAATATTACAGATTTACCTGTCAAGGATTCCTGTTAAATGGAAAGTATAGACCTCAAAAATGTTGTCAGCCCAAACATTTTGCATTGACAGATGACTTCTCTAACTGAAAGATGGCTGTAATTTGTGAGAATGAGCGCATTAGAACTTACAGTATACTGTTAAGTTACAGCCATAAGTATCCCTATTACCTTTGCAAAAAGAAAGCAAACTCCAGATACCTACACCATGGGAAAGTTCCAATGTACAATTCTTGTCCATTTATTGAATCATTAATTTTTGTGTGAAATGGTCTTTTAAAATAGTCAACAAGTGCCAGCGGTAGAAACATTACACATTCCTCTTCCCATTATTTTACATGTGGGAAAATATACAACACAAAACACTCAGTCCCTAAATGCTCTGTTAATCACCAATCAAAACAAGAGCCCTGATCTCACCACGGCTTAATATAAAACATCAGCAACACTATGAGGAACACATGTCTCTTTTCTCTATTCATTATGTGGAAGGTGTTAGCACTAGCATGGGGTATTCACTAATTGGCCACCAGATGGTCATTATGTGGCATGTTGTGGGGGGAGGAGGGTATTTCTCAGCACCTGGGGTATTTTCTGATTGGAGCTTTTCTTAACAGATGATTTATTCATGTCATGTCATTGGTCAGGCCTTTCTAGCCAGAAGGCATTAATTAAGAGGGTAGCTTCCAAGATACACAAGCCATAGGATAATTTACATGGTGCACTTCATGTGGACTTTCGGTCTCGTGGCCTTAAATTGTGCGTGCTCGCTTAGTCTACGGGTCCGTAGGGTGTCCCATCTTTCATTTTTAGGCTCCGAAGTGTGCTCATCTGCACCCCCTTTGCAACATTCATGCAGTCTTCGGGAAGCCTGCACTGCTGCAGGCTTCACGCACTTTAGCAACTCAGAAATCCTTGCGAAAGAGCAATAAGACGAATCAGAGATGGAAAGGAGGAGTTCACACTGATGGGCAACTTTTTTCCTATTTCCGGCGTGACGTTGAGTCTGTCCCAAAATACGACTCCAGTGCACCACCGTTGACTTGTGCCAGGGTTCCTAAAGTCTACACTACATGATATCATCAAAGTGTGTACTCAAGTTCGGAATGTTCCATTTGGGACAGGGCCTGTAGCTGTATCCCAATTGGAAGGCTGCAACCTTCTAAGGACGTGGCCTCGGTCTTTGAAGGTCGCAACCTCGGAAGTCCACAAAGAGAACTGAAATGAGCCGGTCTAGCCTTCGAGGACCCATAAGTTGTGTCAACTGCTGCACGCTCCCACTGCGCCTGTCACCAGGGATATAGCCGAGACGTTTCTGACTTATTAGAATTAATATGGAACCAGAAAAATTGTAATTTTATTCACAATTATTCAAACTAAGCAACCTTAGAAATATACGCAACATTTACAGAATAATATTAATACAAACATAACTTTTAAAGCAGTGACAAGAAAGTGTTTTCGGCCAAATACACACTTATTTAATTTGGTTTATTTAAAAATATCCAGCCATTCAGCCGATTCAGGTACACAATGAATCTCGGGATAGCCTCGGCTGTGAGGGATCCATTCGTTCAATCCTTATCAGAACAGAGAAATAAGCACGCATTTTGAGGCTTCATTTTAAGAAGCCTTCGAATTGAAACGGCCTTACTAACCTTTAGTCGTGCTGCTGTAACGTAATCGAAGTCTTAGAATACGTCCTTCGAAGGTCGCAGCCTTTGAATTGGGACACAGCTAGCATGTAAGGGGTCAGGTCATTTATATAAAGTAGTTTGTTCTTCAGTTATCACACAGATTAATGTAATTTAGGAGTTTTGGCAAAGCTATAAATTCGATACAGAAACTGAATTTCTATGCTGGTACCTTCGACAGAATAAGATGCTTTAGAGACACTGAAAGCACACACATTGTTTTTAGATTTGTATGAAACTATAGAAGACTTCAGTCGGAGACTTTCCCTGCAGTTATGGCCAATTTATAATGTGGTGTGCATGAGTGCAAATATTTGGTTTCACTGTGTTCTTTCTGAGGCTGGACTCATATTGTACTTCAAAGTCAAAAAATACTTGCACATGCCCGGAGTGTGACGTGCACCTCCTCAGCTAAACTCCCCGAGTAAAGTGGTTTGCTTAATTTACATTGGGTCATGTGCAGAGGTCATATGTTTGATTTTGGTAGAAAGGCTTTGCTTCAAGTCACCAAGCAGCTTTCCAGATGTACAAGAACTCCATGGAACCGCTCATAAGTACAACCATGCCATTTTAGACGATGATATTCAAAAGAGCACTTTGGTTTCCCAAACAAAACTAACTTCAAGAATATACAGCTAACCATAATATATGTTTTTTTCAGAACTATAAAGGAAAATACTACACCTGGACTGATGATTTAAGCATCACTTATATTAAAGTATTATGGTCACTGACTTAAAACTAAAAACTGAATGGAGTGTTTGTGTATAGATGCCAAGAAACACCATCATGAAATATAGCCTGCAGACTGATCTCACAGAAAGTCGTGTTATAGTCAGGAAAAATTTGATTAATTTATTTGTGTCCATGACATGAAATTCAGCCTTTTTCATTCCTTGTGCAGAAATGTCTTTGTCGTGTCACTCGCACAAATTTCTATAAAAAGTTTTCGTGTCCGTTGCAAGACTTTCTTTTTCGTGTCATTTTCATATTTGTTTTCTCATTGTTTTTTTTTCCTATTTTCGTACCACTGTCACTTGGGGTAAGGTTTAGAATAACTTTTCTGTTACATTTAAGACATCCTAACCCAAACCCCAACTCTGACCCCAACTCCAGGCGAGAATAGTTTTAAAAGCAGAAGAAAAACATGTAAAAAAACAATACATAAAAGTACAAACTAACCCACACCCCAAATCCATCCCCAACCCCAAGTGACAATGATCTAAAAATAGAAAACAATACATAAAAAATGACATGAAAAAGACATTTGTGCTCAAGGCACGAAAAAGCAGAATTTCGTGTAATGGACACAAATAAATTAACAAAAGATTTCGCGACTATATAACACATCTTTCCATGAGATAATGAAAATGGCATCATGCTGTTTAATTTGGATTTTTAAAAGTATGCCGGCTACCTTTTTTAGTACAAACATTCAAAGTAAAAAGTTAAGCTTGTTCCCTGTTGGTATAGAAAATATCATATAGCCTTGTAAGCTACATTCATGTTTAATATACTAATATAAGAACTAGGGACGCACCGAATCCAGATTTTTTGGGTTCGGTCGAATACCGAATCCACTGTTTAAGATTTGGTTTAAGAATCCGAAACCGAATACCGACTCCTACTCGCATCCTTATTCCATTAACACAGTAAAACACATTAATGAAGTAAACAACGTCCACAGCAACTGTAAAAAAAGGATAGGCGACATTATGCCAGGATGACAAGTGGGTAAAACTATTTTGACAATTACCATAAGCCTATGCATAGTGAAAGCGATGCGGTGCGACACGATAGTTTTTTCCAGGTGCGTCCGCGAAATGTGAACCGCCCCTAAGAAAAAGCTTACCTCCACGTCAGCACCCGATGTGTGTAATCAACGGCCGCATGACGTCGACCAGCGTAGCGCAAGCCTAGGGTACGGTTCGGTGGAAAAAAAATCTAGGATTTGGCCGAACCCAAACCCCGTCAAAAAGCCCAGTATTCGGCCGAATCCTGGATTCGGTGCATCCCTAATAAGAACATAATTAATTTTTTTGGCACTTCTAGTATTGTTACATCAATTATAAGGTGAATAGTGACTTTTTTCTATAAATATTTAAATAAAAAACTGTTTTTATTCATTGCCTCTAAGCAATATATCTAAATTGGACCCATAGCTATAAGCTGATGAGCCATATCGTTGTTCATGTGTGCAGGAGTCTCTTGATCCAGAACAGCAATCCCACCAGCCCCCATTGTCCTCCTGCTCTAAGTTTGTGTGCGAAGGAGGCTCAGTTTGTTTAGCTCAATGGACCATTCTAACCCCAGATGGCCAGGTGCCCAATGCAACATATGGTGAGAATCTACCCCAGGCAGTGACATTCTTGAACAGAAGATTCATCGAGTGCTCTCCGGCTCTCTGGTGTATATCCCTTTAGGGCCAGAGGTCAACTGAAGAGAAAGTTAGACTTCAATCTGTGGGTGCATTCTAAAAGGGGATATTTCCCTCTTCGAAGGACACTTTGGAAAGGGGATGCCACATAAAAATTGGATAAACTGGATGAAGAGAAAATTATTGTTTTTCATTGCTCTGTTTATTTTTAATCAGCCACAGAATGAGATACAAATGCATAACTCCCCCTATAGTTTACACAGTTTGGATCTTCGAAGGGACTAAGGCATGCATGGATGGTCACTATCGATTGGAATTCAAAATGCATCTCTAGATGCATCCCAAATCGCACACTTATGCACTTTTCTACGCCATTTTATAGTATAAATAGGGTTGGTAGTGTTTTGAAGATGTGGAATGCTGGACACATCATGCACTTAACGGCTGCATGCCTACTTTGCAAAAAGGTGGTTTGCCTATAGACCCTTTTATTATTTGTACACAATGATGACGTGGCAATGTATGTGCGTGCATTTTGGCAATGGAAGTATGGCGAGAATCAGCAGTGAAGCAACACAGACAGAGAAAGTTATTTTAAAAAGTTGACTTGATGTATATTACTTTATTATATTAGTGCAACCAAATGCAACAACCAGACATTTTGATGCTGGGTAACAGTTTTGATAAACTTGTTGAGTTGCTGACATGCTAACCACTGGGGAACAACACTACTTCCGTTGCTAAAATGCGCATGCTATATTTTGATATGTCCTTTTTTATGAAACAGATAACGCTGACATAAAAAACAATAGACAAATGAATTTTCATTGACTTGCACTTATGCATTTGACGTCATTTGCCCTCGTCTGTTTAAACCGCTTCACCTTCCAGTTAGTAAAAAACTTTAAAGTTTGGGTATACTGGAAGTCGCGACTTTACTTTTGTGTTGTGACATATTTCCGAGTGAAACAGAATAATATGTGAAGAAAATAGTGGGCGTGGTTTGTGTTTTCCACTGTGCTTGCTTTGATTGGATATAGAATACTTGATGTTTCATTCGGATATGGAACTAGCTTTAGACTGACAGTTGGAGGGGGCGGAGTTAACGGATGTATGGTCTATGCTGCCATGGTGCTGTTTTCATATACGATGCCTTCAGGAGCTACCAAAGACGAGAATAACCAATGTCTAGTGGATACATAGGGGTGGTTTCCCGGACACGGATTAGCTTAAACCAGGACTAGGCCTTAGTTTAATAAGGAAATATAACTAGTTTTAACAAACATGTCTTACTAAAAACATTATTTGTGTGCATTTTGAGGCAAAACAGAGGGCACTGATGTATTTTAAGATATGTCAGTGCAAGATGTTATCAGCTCTTAACATTTATTTTAGGACTAGTCTAATTCCTGTCTGGGAAACCACATGATGTTCGACATCTACCCTCTTGTGTCGATCATTCTCAGATGACGCTAATAGGGAATAAGCATATTGTCGGATTTTGATTAAGGTTTTGAGGGCACGTGATAAAAAAAACTTACAATGATCAATTGTTTATAATAAACACTGCAATAGTACTGTAAATTAAAAAAATAAGAACAGTTCAATTTAAGAGTACTACTATTCTTAGTCATACACTAGATGACAAAGCACATTGTATATTGTACAGTATAGTGTGTCATTTGGGACACAGGCTCTTTCTCGTTATTACTGGCTTCTTTAGAATTCCCTGCATTAGATATTTTCTATGAATGTAGTCTGAGTACACCACCTTGTGGCCATCAAAGTAATAGCAACATTTATACTCTGCTCTCTACTGTTTGCAAATAGCATAAACATTTATTTTTTCAAATGAAGTTGGTCTCTTAAATTATTGAATGAATAAACATACTAAAATGAACTTGATAAATTATATTTATTAATTACATCAAAATGTACAGAAAATTACACATAAAAAATTGCACATGACAAACAGAATTATTAAAAATGACCAATTTCTCAAATGTATGTGCTGGACCATGGTAACATATCATATCAGTACATCTAAGAATGTTTTCCCTTTCCATCATCATGGTCCAATTTAATAAACATGCATATAAAGAAAATGACCTGGATATTATAAACCGTTTTTTATCTACTGTAGTTGAGAGTTATTGGATTGAGGTAGAGACGGTATAATCACTGTAATAATAAATGGACAGTAGATGACATACTGACTTTCAAGGTATCTAGATGAAGTGGCAAAACAAGCACCATTTCGATAACATTGTGTGGGTTAAGGTAAAAAGCACCAGTTAGATTTATAATAACTTAAAGTACACTTTCTCCTGATCTCATCGATATTTCTTCATCTCATACTTTACCCTGAGTTTAACAAAACAAAATATAACAATGTTGTATGTTCTATGAACAGAAGCTGGCAACCACCCGTTAGATCCTTCATAAATTAAGAATATACAAGTGATTATGAGAACAGTGGTGAAGGCATACTGTTAAGTGTGCCATGAGTAATGCTTTATTGTCTTGCTATATTGTCAGGTCTGGTTTGTGTTGAATATGGCAACAAAAATAACAATAATTTTCCCTGATTAAAATTACAATTTCTGGCAATGGCAAATAATATAATTTGATCAGTGTTATCTAAAACAGGGTTTCCCAATCTAGTCCCCAACACACAAATAAACCGATAAGTGGAATCAATCTGGGGGGGGGGCATGGCTTGAGGACTGGAGTTGGGAAACACTAATCTAAAATAGACTGCATATTATTTTTATTGCTGTATGTGTGGAGTCTGAGGTTCCATAAACAAAAAAGTGACCATAAAAATGTGTCCCAGAGTTAAACTGTCAAACAAACAAGTATATAAATAAAAATCAAAAGTATAATGGTCCTTCTTTTGTATTGTGCGACTATCCACATGAGACACTGATTCTCTGATGGATGGGGTTTTTCATCACAGTGGTGGATATTGTTGGATCACTCAGTCCAAATCGGATAGAGGCCATGAGGTGAAAGAACTGAGCCTGAAATTCTGTCTCTGGCTTTGCTTTCTCCTTGAACTGCTTCTCCATTGGAGTGAGTTCACTTCCTTCAGGTATCTACCGTAAACAAGCATGTGAAGGTAAGAAAGAATTCACAGAGTAGATTATTTTAACAAAAGACACAAGTAATGTAATGGGGTCATGACTTGTGTAGTTTGTGATCACTGCTAGTTCTGTAGTATTAAGTGGGAAAGAATAATCCTTACCTCTGCAGATATGCTTTGCAACCATATTTTTTCCTCATCTGTAAACTCCATTGCAGAACTGAAACAAGTAAACAATCAACCAATTAATACTGTTGTCTTAACAATCAGATCATTGAAAGGTTTGACAAGAAACTCAGCATTAAAGGTATGAATTTAGACTGTCTTCAAATGTGGTACTCATTTTTTAACGGATGTGTTAAAAACACAATCAGTGTTACAAATCAACACATCCCAAAATAGACATATTAGGGGCAGTTTCCCGGACAGGGATTAGACTAGTCCTAGACTAAAATAAATGTAAGAGCTGTTCAAACAATTTGCACTGACATATCTTAAAATACATCAGTGCCCATTGTTTTCCATCAAAATGCACACAAATAATGTTTTTAGTAAGACATGTTTGTTAAAACTAGTTATATTTAATTAAAATAATCCCTGTCCAGGACACCACCATTTGTGTTATTGCAACACCACATTTTGTGTTACTTTTAACAGAACTTGTGTTGTCACTTAACACAAGATAAACACAAAATGACACATTAATGTGTTAAAATGAAACATTGTGTGTTAAAGGGGACATATCATGAAAATCTTTTTTCATGAAAAGACTTTTTCCATCTTTAAGTGCTTCTATTAACCTAGAAAATGTGAAAAAGATCAACCCAGTAACTTAGTTTTGATAAACCATTCTCTGAAAGCATGTAAAAAAAATGGTCATTAAAATTTGGCTCTCCTTGTGATGTCAGAAAGGGATAATAATGCCCGATAATTTGCATTATCCAACCACAGCACTGCCATTTAGTGCAGAGATCAGCTCATTTGCATTTTTTAGCTCACACCTTGTGGCAATTTTAACATGATATAATAAATTATCAGTATTTTGAGCTAGAATGTCACGTACTCTGGGGACAACAAATATTTATTTGACAAAGTCTTGTGAAATGTCCCCTTTAAACAGCATAACACAAAAATATGTTTAAAAAAATGTACATATCCGTGTATTTGTATTTGGCCATTTTGCCTTTATAAACAACACTTTTTAGGTGTAAACTAATAAAGAATTATCTTAGGAAAACCAGTTAAAATGAAATGCACAAACAATCGATAATAAATGTTTGTTCTGAAAAAAATGTCTAGCACAATTTCTTTGTAGGCTATCTGTAATGGAATTTAAGGACATTCATACATTAGGCCTACGTTTACACACTGCAGCTATGCATAAACGAAAGTGAAAATAAACTATAAAACCTGCTTTTTGATCATGTTTATTATTTAAAATGCATAACAATGTAGGCGACATATTAAATCTCTTGTCATACATTCTAATGTTAAAAGGTCATAAAATAAAAATATTTATTAAATGTGCTCTTTCCACACTGTGAAATGTAATTGTACACTTTTTCTGTTAACATACTTTCTTATTTAAAAAAAAAAAAACACAAAAGAGTTTGACTTACCTTTTCATCAAATGTTACAGAAGATAAATGCCTTTGTTGAACGTTGTATCCGTTTATAGTTTGTGAGTAAACATACTACTGCAAAACTACCGGCAGCCACAACGAGAAAAGCCAAACTTCTTTCGCTAATTGATTAAAAATATAAACGTAAAGCCAAAGATTTGTCCGTGAAGGTGTGCATGTCCTCTTCGTTTACTACTCACGATGTAAATGAAAGTTTAGCTGCACGATCTCTACTCACGCGATTTCTTATAAATCATCTGTTTGAAAGAATGAAACTGAAAGTAAACATGCGTCTTACCCACTGATCTATATAAATGACTGGATTGCGCATAGAACGCTTGACGTAACTGCGTGAGGTGACGCCAGCACAGAGTTCGAGCCGCCATCTTGGTATACCCAACCGGCAGAGAGCGTCATTGACTTCCATTCAAAATCATGATCAAAATTTACCCGCTTTACAGCGTATCAGTTACACAAGGTTAATTTTTAGGATATGTGTACGTTAATTATTTGATAATTCTGGTGTTATTTGCAATGTTTATCTTTTAATCGGGCAGGATAATGGATTTATAAAAAAACCGTTAAGGTGAGTGTGTGTTGCATTTGTTAATGACACGGGTATAAATAAAGTTTTTTTTGACATTCAGCTACACTGTGACGGTCAGCGTTATTTCTCTAAATAAGTTTAGGTAACTTGTAAGTTTAGATAACATTATTACAAAACTAGCAAATTATTGCATACACATACGGTACAAAGTATGATTATTTATTTAGATTTCAGAATGAGCACGTTTATTGTCATTAATACTAAATATGCTGCGGTCTGTCTGCTGATCTGATACTGTAATAAAGATGAATGTATAATAACTGTTTAAAACGCAAAATGTACAACTTTCAGTAAGTAACTATTTACATGCTTTGGACGTTTGTGTTGTAATAATGTACAGGGTAACTTCACATATAAAAACGAAGACGAGTAAAGTGATGTTTTATCATTAAAATCTGATAACGTCCATTGATTTAATAGAACGTTTGGGTATACCAACATGGCGGCGCGGTGGCTTCACAAGTGTGACGTCATGCGCAATCCAGTCATTTATATAGATCAGTGGTCTTACCCAATGACTGTAAACAACCAAGCTGCCAGCTACTACGAGTACAACCGGTCGCATGTTTTTGATAGATATCACGTTTTAGCCAGTACAGCTTTAAATCTGAATTCACAATAGAAGGGAGACATTTCCAAAGAAAGTGGAGACACTTTTTTTTAAATGTTTGTGTTGATTTACCTAACATGTCATAAACATATTTTGGAAAAAACTGGGAAGTTTTGGGGAATTCCCACCCACCAAACCCCATGTATGAGGACTTTGACATCCCCTCTGGTATTAAACTTCTTATTAGTAAAATAACTCTGTTTAAACATTTATTAGTCCCCTCAGTTAAGCTTTTAAATACAATGTAACATTTAATTCTTATTGTGAATTGTGTGTTATATGTGTTGTGTGATATGCCTGTATGCTGCAAAAAATGGGCAATGGATAAAATTAAACTGCGATTAAAACTTTCAATGAGGATTTACAACTGAAGTGAGACTACATTCCTAGAGTGAAAAGACAAAGTTGTTTTATTTGCACCAGTCATTTGACAAGATTTAAGTCATAATTGTCATTTACCCAAACTTAAATGTTGACAAAAAATGGACATAAGGACATTTGATCCAACAATGAACATTAAGGTACAGTTAGTCATTGTTTTTGAAAGCAGTACAGTACCCATTCCATAGAAAATTATTCATTTCTTTAAAATTTTGTAACAGATTTAAAATAAGAATAAGTGAATTATGTAAATCCATTTGAATGGACATTGATCATTTGCTGTAAGACCACACCCAGTGTAACCCACTGTCCTGAGCTGGCATAGAATGAATCACTTGGGTCGCTCAGAATTCCTCCTCCGCGTTTCGGGATCTCGATGCCTTCAGCTCTTGGAGTCGCTGCATGCAGTCATTCAAACTCCTCTCTCCGTGCACCTTGTTGTCACGAGTCCTAACGTTCACGGTTTCACTCGTCTTTTCCTTTTCACCAACCACTGTCATAATATAAGTTAGTGTCACAATTACTCAAGACAACTCTAATGTAAAGGTCATTTAATTGGTTTGCTAATGCAGTCTAAAAGCAACAAATATATTTCATTCAATTCTAAAACAGGACCTATCATAGATGAGATTAATCTGATAAAAATGTATTCATAGGAGCAAACAAAAGTACCTAAAATGAAATTGTACTGAGCTAACTGTGCATTCCTGATCTTCTTGTTCAGTGTGCAGCCTGGGTCCAGATCCACATCTGTCATTAATCCTCCAGTGTGAAATTGTTGCTGTACCTGTGGTTGACAAGTAATTGCGTTTGGTAACTATGACCTGTTTTTTTATGCCGGCAAAAGAAAAAACTGAAAAAGGGCTACTGCTACTAATATATCCTCTATTGCAGTGTTTCCCAATCCTGGTCTTTGAGTACCCCCTTTCAGAATGTTTAAGATGTCTCTTTATTTAAAGCACATGATTAAAGTTAAATCAAGGAGACATCTAAAACTTTCTGGGAAGGCGTACTCGAGGACCAGGACTGGGAAGCACTGCTCTTGTAAGCAGCACTTACTCTTTGGGCATAATCATCACATGTGGGTCCAATTGGAACAACCATCACCTGACGTGGAGAGAGCCACAGTGGCCTAAAGAAAAAAAAAAACAGTTACCCTTAGAAAACAGAGATGTGATGTGTGAATAAACTCATGGTAGTCTCTTCAGTCATACCATTTTCCTCCATAGTTTTCAGTCAGGATGGCTATCATGCGTTCCACTGAGCCCAGGATCGCTCTGTGGATGATCACTGGTCTTTTCTTGTCATCACCATCATGGCTAAAGAGAGAAAAGGTTTGAGTTACAGGATCAGCAACTAACATGGTCAGTTATTTTGAAGTGAAATTCAAGAATGTAATAATCAAGCGTGACCACCAAGTGTCACTGTTGTACTGGGAACAGAACATAAAAATCTGAAGCTAAACATACCAATAGGTAGGTTTCTCAGTTTATTACAGTTAGTCTAATGTAATTGCATTGTACTCCTATAAAAGACATCCTATAAATGAGCTACATAACAGTTCAGATGGCTATAAGCTTATATATATATAAAAAAAAAATGTGCATAAGTGACAAACTACTTTCATGGTGATTGGATATTGTGGTAAAAATAAGCTAAGAAAAGCATACAGATTCTTCAAATATTATTTTTGTATTGCACAAAACAGCAGACGAGTAAGAATTTTCTTGTTTTGGAGTAATTCTCTTTAAAAACAGGTGAATATTTTACCTTACAAATGAGAGATTAAAACGAATGGGCAACTGGAAGTCGAGCTGAATGGTGGCACATTGGTGATATCTGCCAATGGCATCCTTGATCTGAATATCAATCTGAATCACAAAAATAGCTAATTTAATGCAAAAGGTAATTTAATATTCAACTTAAAAAAAATTATGTATTTGTAACACTGTACCTTTGGTCCATAGAAAGCTCCATCACCAGGATTCAGAACCCACTTTTCACCAAATTCATTCAGACTGTTCTCCAGTTGCTAAATACATAGTAAAGAGACTTTTTATGAGTGACACAAAACATTGCACACAGTGTTTCAGTTATCATACACAGTAAAGAGTATTAAACAACATAAAAATGACTTAAAAATATTGAAGCTTATAGGACACGTGTAGATTTATTGGTTTCCGTGAAATACCTTCTCAGCCTGGTCCCACACTTCAGGCTCTCCAAGAAACTTCTCTGGCCTGGTGGAGAGGTTCAGTTTGAAGGTGAAGCCAAACACATCATACACTGTACGCAGGAAGTCCAGACAACCCTTTATCTCTGACTCAATCTGATTGATGAATACAATAATGAATTATTATTATTATTATTATTATTATTATTATTATTATTATTAGGAATGCATTTGCCTTGCAAAAGACGCAAAATGTGAACCGCCTCTAACACAACCTCTGTTCCACAGTGACATTTACCTGGTCCATAGAGCAGAAGATGTGAGCATCATCCTGTTGGAAGCGTCTGACTCTGGTCAGGCCAGTCAAAGCTCCAGACAGCTCATTGCGGTGCAGGACTCCAAAGTCAGCCAGACGTAGAGGTAGTTCCCTCCAAGAGCGTGGCCGATGGTCAAACATCAGACTGTGAAATGAGATCCAAGATAAACGTTATTATAGTAAGAGCAGAGTACTGTATTCTCAATGCCTGTTACATTAAAGGTGCCAAAGAATGCATTGAAATAATGTTAAATTGTTCTTTGATATTTACATAGAAGCTTGCTTTGTACCTTAATTTAGTGCAAAGTCAAGAAACATTTTTACATGTCCATTTACAACCCTAGGATTTGTCCTTTGATTGAAATGGTCTATTTTTGCCCCATTTGGAAGGGTCATGAATATTAATGTTGATCTCTGCTCTGAGCTCACATTAGTAAACAGACCTTATATTGTTGAGCCTGTATCAGACAAAAATATGGATTTTGAGGAACAACTAATTGTTTGGAGATTGTTAATGGACGTTCCTGAGTGATACGTTTGTGGGGGGGTTCAGTATGGACCTGTAAAACGTTTCTGTAAAGTCAATAGTAGAACTTCAGCCTAGTGTTGGGTGATGCGCCCAATTGTGAGATCGTCTTATTGTCAGCCCGTGAGATCGCCTATACATGATAGTATCAGGGGGCAGGGCAATAGTTCACTCATTTATTTATTTGTTTGTTGTGCGTATTATAAGCTCATGTACAAGGAAGAGTCTGAATCATGCGCATTACAAGGTCACGTGCAAGAAGTCCATGCTGCGCGTGTTCAAGTCTGAGCAAGAGTCCAAGACGCGCACATTACAAGTAAGGTGAGTATGAGAAGGAATCCGTGCATGTTACAAGCTTGGTTGGTTGCGATAGTCAGTATAACCGGTGATGCAGGAGCCTGCTTGCTGCTGTGGCGGCAGCCCCGCCTGGAGTCACTCATTCAGCATGAAGGCTTGATATTGTCCGTGAGCATACACCCGGAGCTATACGACACAAGTTCTTATTTCTGTAGAGACAGGAATAAAACGGACCTCGCTTGGAAGAGTGTCAGTGAGGACATTGGGCAACCTGGTAAGTTGTAAATACACATTTCACTTTTAAGTCACGTGACGTTTATCGACCCGCGCTGTTTATTTTCCCCCTATAGTAAAGGGACTAAATACAAACCGGTAACTCTCTCCATAAATGCACAATCAACATCAGCCATCCTGCAAACAGACAACCGCATAGAACTTGCCCCTCCCACAAGAAGCGGATTTTGCTTCTGACGCGTGTCAAATGCTTGCTTTTTCCACGGGTCTACTTCGCTCTAGACGCGTGAATGCATTCAAACTGTTCAAGCGGCAAACTAGGCGCGGTAGACGCGATTTTGACGCCAGAAACGTGGTTGGTGTTAACGCAGCATGATGATGATGATGATAATTATAACAACTAATCGCCAACTATCATCATGAAAGCCCGCTATCGGCCATATGTCTGACGATTGTCGATATATGATACTATCGTCTATCAGCACAACGCTACTTCAGCCTAAAGGCTAGAACATGGCATTAGCGCTAACTCAACAGTCACAGCTTACAGTTACATTTTGTTATGAATTTAATGTGTAATTTAATGTTGGGGCGTACATTTCGACTGTGTCACAGTCTGTGTTATGTTGAAATTGGCCTGTATTCAGCTGTCTTTTGCATGCACAAAGTTTACATAAAAATGAGGAAACAAACGCGTTTGAGGCTCACAATGCATCATTACCATGTGCAGAGCCTAGGTAAATACAGTTTGACATTCTTTGGCACCTTTAAGTCCCCTAAGTATTCAATAGAATTACAAATCAGCCAAATTTCTTCTATTGCTTAAGCTCAGTAAACCTAGAAAGATGGTCTACCAGTGTCCAGGGCAGTTCATGGGCTTGAGAGCAAAGATCTCCTTCTCCACCTCAAAGGAAAACATGTTATCGCTGTAGTGTTGCCAGTGCCCTGAGGTTTGCCACAGTTTGCTGTTGTAGACGTTTGGCGTGACCACTTCCTGGAATCCCCTCTTCCTGTATTCACTCTGCGTGATAAAATATGCCACAGTAAACAAATAAAAAATAAAAACAGTCCATAAAACCGCCACATAAATATTCAACTGGTTGGCCCACAATCGTTAACAGGGTGCTTCGAGTGGACCAACCTATCCATTACACGGTCTACTGAACCATGACATTCATAAAGTGCAACTTAGCATATCGTAATAGACCACAGTGCAAAGCCAGCTCCAAATCACACCCCTTGTTTTGTTAGGTATTGTAATTTCTTAATTGTATGATATCTGCTCTATGCACTGTGAATTCCAAGTGGGAAAACTCACCCTAATAAACTCGATCAGCGTGTTATAGATGTAGGCTCCTTTAGGAAGAAAGAAACAGCTACCTGGGCTCAGATCATGGAAGAAAAACAAGTCTTGCTCCTGGATAGACAAAATCAAAGAGAAACTATGAAACATTAAAAGGTGAGAAAATCAAGCTACAAAGACAAAATGTCCAAACAAGCAAGAGAGGAAAACTAGGACAAATAGCTGATTAACACTCTCGCTCATGTTGTGACAAAGCGCTCCCCGTCCACCCATCAGTGTGCCCATGAACAGATGGCACATTAAGGAGATAGACATCTGCCTTTTTTATGAGCTCAGTCCTCATTCTCTCTTCTCCAGCCCACCTACAGTATCAGACCTGTTTTCAGACACCCCAACGAGACTCCCCAAAACGTGCATCAAACAAGATATAGCACAGCTTGCTGCCTGAGTCAGTCGCACACAAAGGCATCCCCATGTCCTCAATTGCAAGCAGTTTGGTCCCTCAAACTGTTTTTTTTTTGTGAAGGTTTGTTAACTGCTACTTTCTCTTTATATTGATTCTCTTCTACTAAGGATGCATGTAGTGTATATTACACCCACTGATCTATATAAATGACTGGATTGCGCATAGAACGCTTGACGTAACTGCGTGATTTGAAGCCAGCGCAGAGTTCGAGCCGCCATCTTGGTATACCCAACCGGCAGAGAGCGCCATTGACTTCCATTCAAAATCATGATCAAAATTTACCCCCTTTACCACGTATCATTTACACAAGGTTAATTTTTAGGATATGTGTACGTAAATTATTTGTTAATTCTGGTGTTATTTGCAATGTTTATGTTTTAATCGGGCAGGATAATGGATTTATAAAAAACCGTTAATGTGAGTGTGTCTGTTGCATTTGTTAATGACACGGGTATAAATAAAGTTTTTTTTGACATTCAGCTACACTGTGACGGTCAGCGTTATATCTCTAAATAAGTTTAGGTAACTTGTAAGTTTAGATAACATAATTACAAAACTAGCAAATTATTGCATGCACATACGGTACAAAGCATGATTATTTATTTAGATTTCAGAATGAGCACGTTTATTGTCATTAATACTAAATATGCTGCGGTCTGTCTGCTGATCTGATACTGTAATAAAGATGAATGTATAATAACTGTTTAAAACGCAAAATGTACAACTTTCAGTAAATAACTATTTACATGCTTTGGACGTTTGTGTTGTTATAATGTACAGGGTAACTTCACATATAAAAACGAAGACGAGTAAAGTGATGTTTTATCATTAAAATCCGATAACGTCCATTGATTTAATAGAACGTTTGGGTATACCAACATGGCGGCGCGGTGGCTTCACAAGTGTGACGTCATGCGCAATCCAGTCATTTATATAGATCAGTGATTACACCCCATTTACAGTTTATGTACAAGAACTTCTACATTTGGATGGGCATATGCATTAGACTGCCATCTGGATGCGAGTGATTCATGATGGATTGCATTGCAACATACATATTTTGTCTGTAACAAGTAACTACTACAACTTTTGACTAGATGCATATGCAAATCTAAACATACCCTTCCTAGTTTGCGATGATCCCTGTTTTTGGCTTCTTCCTGGAATTTCTCCCACTCTTTTAGCATCTTGGGATCAGGAAAGGAGATGCCATAGATCCTTTGTAGACTCTCCATATCAGCTTTACCCTCCCAGTATGTGGAGGAATTCTGTGATATACATCAAATCAGATATTACACATTATGTTAAACACATGAAAGCCTACAAAATTAGCGAACAGCTCAGAAAAACTAGGATTTATTTTTTTCAAGCACAGAATACCTTATATATAAAGACTAATTCATATTTCAAAATGTGTTTAATATTAATTTCATTTAAATGGGACATTTCAAAATACTTTTTTAAGATGTCAAATAAATCTTTGGTGTCCCCATAATACATATGTGAAGTTTTAGCTCAAAATGCTATATTAAATTATCTATATGGTATGTTAAAATTTACACTTTGTACGTGTGAGCAAAATGTGCCATTTATGGGTGTGTGGCACTGGGGACCCAATTATAGCACTTAAACATGGAAAATTCAGATTTTCATGATATGCGTTTAATACTAGTTTACTATTGTTTCAGAGCTCCAACTACTTCCTACTATATTTGACAAATGCCTCACGTCTTATGATATTACTGGATGAAAAAGATCACTTTTCTAGAGATTGCACTCACAAAGAGCAATTTCTAGCTAAGCACGCCTAGGAGTAATGACATCATTCACTACAGAAATGTCCATGTCTTTTATGAAAAGGTTTTTGGAGGACACATGAAAAGAAATAACACAGTTCTATACCTTGTGGATTTTCAGGGCCTTGATCTTTCCTGTGTGTCTTACATGAGGCCCTCGGCACAGGTCGATCAAAGGACCACACCTGTAAAAGAAATTAAATGTAAAACCGAGCTCACACTACAGGATTATTGGCCCGAATTTACCCTGATTTTCCCCTTCCGAGAGAAAATCGGGACCAGGATTTATGTTCGACTCAGATTATCATGTAATGTGTGATGTTTACAGATCAAATCTTCCACATCACGAAGTACTCAGAAGCAAATCGAGACTGCCCCAATCATATCAAACACGTTTGGTATTAGGATTTTAAATCGGGATGATTACATCCTTACTTTCACAATAGCCAATGAGAGAGGTAGGTGAACCACAGATCTTTTAACGCTTTTCCCGCCATTGACGAGTTATCTCGTCAATTAAGAGAAAAAGCTTCCCTGACAATGACGAGAATTTCTGGCTTTCCGCAATACCGCTATGTTCCACCAGGTGTCGCACTTCCACAACTTATAAAACCCGGAAGTAACGCCGTTAACACGTGAAAGACAAGAAACTCCATGCATATGTTTTAAAGATCGTTCTGCATCTGATCTCTAGCAAAAATCCTTCACAAAAATGGAATTATGTTTTTGAAGAAACCTACCCATATTTGAGAGGTGATTAAAAGAGAACTAATGAAGGTGGGGATGAAACGTTTTTTTCTTGTTTGAAAGCAGAGCTTCTGTATGTTTATGTATTTAAAGAAGATAATTTCCTGGAAGGCATTAAACTTTTGTGAAAGTCATGAAAAATGCTGGCTCTGGCTGGCAATTTTTTTTTAAATGCTGACGGGGAAAGAGTTAAAGAGGAACCGCGAAACTAGCTGCTGTATGGGTCCCATAAACAGCAGATATGAAAAAATGGCTTGTGGAAATGATGATAAAACATGCCTGAATGACACGTCCATAAAAATGTATCATGATTGAAATCTCCTCAGTTTTAAACACACCAGGCGAGTGTAGAAAGCTGCTAGCGTACTAACTAGCGAATGTAAACATTATAAATAATAATAATAATAAATGTGTCACAATCTCCAATTGTTTACATCT
This sequence comes from Paramisgurnus dabryanus, assembly GCF_030506205.2. NCBI lineage: Eukaryota > Metazoa > Chordata > Actinopteri > Cypriniformes > Cobitidae > Paramisgurnus > Paramisgurnus dabryanus. The sequence goes on from NC_133341.1 coordinate 9,877,570, forward strand.
GCTTTCTGGTGATGTGAATTGCTTGATAATCTTAAGGGGTTCAACGCTATTTCATGCATTTATTAACAGTTTAAGAGTTGGTTTCCTTATGCTAAACAAATGCAAAGTGTCAAAAAAATAGTTGGATGTATTACAAACTATTTCTGTGCCGAATGCACTTCGCCAGGGTTCGTACAAGTTTTAGAAAGTTTTTTTCGAATACGGGTCCAGCTGACATTTCAGGGGTAAGCTTTACGCATCACTTTTTTATGGGCACTTCCCTGGAAAGCCACGCCCACACGTCAATCAGCGGTAGAGAGAGGAACCGAGGATGCTAAGTTAGGGGCTGGACACACCAAAACTTTTAAACGCGGCTGAAAACGCCTTGAGGACGCCAAATGCCAGCTGTTTTTCAGCTGAGTGCCTGACTCTTCTGAGACGTGAACGAAGTAATACTACCCTATAGGTACTCCAGATTAACATCAGATATCCAGAAACAACGCATGTTATTGACACTTTAATAATATCCTGTAGGGTGTGATGCGCTTTTTTTTATCTTGTAGTGTAAACATGTTTAAGATTTAAGAAAGATTCTCTTTATGTGTGTGTTGCAACCAAATTTCATAATCGGCCCGTAGTAAGGGAGTGCGTACACAAAGGTGTTTTCACCTGCGGCTGGCATATGTTTTTAATAGTTTCAGATAAAAGCACAGAGCTTTTAAAAAAAAGCCAGCACCTGACGGGTTTTATCTGCGGTGAGCACCGACGCTCACCCTTTTATTTCGTGTTCATAGCTGAACGCCCAGAGCAAAAAAGTCTACTTTCGGTGAAACGCTCAGCTCATCAGTGAGTACGTTTTACAGGCACAGTCTTACCCCAATTATGCTTAATAAACTGATAAGTTTGTACTAAAGGCGATGATGTCACTGCCTGCAAGAAACCTGACAAATCTTCAAATCCCATGTAAATGCAGTTTTCTGCATAGCCAGTTTATTGATTTGAATGTAAATGCATGAAAACAGTTTTCTATAATAAGCAGATTTTTAATAGTATCCGCTTATTCTCTGCATGTAAACACACTCAAGTGTCGCTTTTCACTCAGCCGTCCAATCACAGTGGAGGAAGAGTGGGGAAAATACCACAACAACCAACTGGTGCATCATACAACGACTAATGAACAAAACAGAAACTTGGGGGGAAAAAGCTGGAAAAACACTGGCAAGAGCCCACAGTTGGCATCTTCCTGGCGTTTTAGCCGCGTTTAAATGCTTTTAGTTCCTAAGAAACAATTCACTGATTTATAACCATGTTGTATTATTAGGTAGCAAAGCAATGGAAATGCAAACCTGTAAACTGTAGTTGTTGGGGTGGCAACTTTCTCATTCAGGATTCTGCACTTGAACTTATTGTACTAGAAACAAAAAGCAGGATAGATTTTATTGGTCTGAAAAACTCGAGTGTTAAGGGCCTGTTTACAGCATGAGCTCATGTTTCTCTTTAAAAGAAAGCTCCTACCTTAAACATCTCCAGAAGGGTCTCCTTCTTTACCTCCAGCCTCTCGAAAGGCTGCTTCTCTTTGATGATCTTCTTACACAAAGTCTCCAAACAGGGGAAATCATTACTTGATACGCCTCTGAGAACCATGAGAGAGAGAGAGAGAGAGAGAGAGAGACAAAGAGAGAGAAATAAAAAAAGAAAAAGCGAAAAAGAACAACAAAGGATGCATAAATTATATTAATAAACATTGGCATGCTCTTAAATAGCACCTAGAATGGCAAATAATTGCCAAACAACTCACAGGTGCCTTAAGCTAAAGAAACTTTCTTTACAAACTGTCATCCTCACTCTTGACATACGCAAGCAATGCAATTTTACAAGACTACCTGTTCTCGACCTGACAGAGTGAAACAAAAAAAGCAAAACAAAGCAAGGAAGAACTTGACAGTGATATTATCAGACTGAATAACATTTGCATAAATTGACTTTCAGCAAGAAAATTAATGCATTTATTATGTTCCATTCAACTTATCGAAAGCCATTTGAAAGATTCTGGTCAAACAAAAGGTCAAGTAATTTTTGAAAGGAATGAAAAAAATCCTTACTACTAAACAAAAAGGACAAAACGTTTTATTTTTCAAACAGCTACTTAGCATAATTTCTAACTACAGATGAATTAATGTGACTTTCATGGTTTGACACACATGTCTGATGGATAGTAAATGGAAAACAGAGACTTGCATTTGTATGGATGACCATGGACATGCATATTATGAGATCATGTGAAACCTTATATCTACAAAACTGCTGTTCTGTTGAGAAAGCAGCACACAAAAAGAAAATAGGTTTGACTTACTCATTTTCTAGAAACATGTCATAGTAAAAGCCATTCTCGATAGGGGGTCCATAACAAAGGCAGCCACCATAGACTCTCTCCATTGCCTCTCCCATTATATGAGCACTGGAGTGCCAATAAACCTAATACAAAACAAAATGTTACAGAATCAGGATTACGTATTAGTAATAATAAAGTTTACCATATGACAATTAGCAAATAAAGAGATGTTTAGGACAAATAGGTTATCTGATGACGTTTAGCCGTGCTAAACCGGTTTTGTAACTACAGTAAAATTATTTTCAGTCTTGTTCATTCTACACAAGACATAGGCCTTCAAACAGAGGCACTCCTAGTGTGCAATTCATTTGTGATGTACCTTTATGATGCATTTATCCATAGAATATAATGTTCTCTTTTCATTAGTCTATTATTTACAGAAAATTACTAATCTTCAAAACATTTACATAATCATTAACGTGAACTAAAACCACACAAACTTACTGCTTGTGCCTCTTCGTCATCAAATTTGAGAAACACTATACTGCAGTCGTCTTCTAAGGGCCTGTCCAGATCCCATACATCATTGTTCACTTTGGAAATCACAGTGTTATCAGCAAGGCCTTGACTGTTAAAAGGGCAAATAAAAATCCAGTTATGCATTTCACCAGTTATTCGTATATGCCATTATATATTTTTTTATGCCAATAAAAGACTAAGGGCCCTATTTTAACAATCTGAAACGCAAGTGTGAAGCGCAAAACGCAAGTGACTTTGTGGGCGGATCTTGGGCGCTGTTGCTATTTTCCCGGCGTGAGAAATAACTCTTGCGCCAGGCGCAAATCAATAAGGGGTTGGTCTGAAGTAGGTTCATTATTCATAGGTGTGGTTTGGGCGTAACCTCAAATAAAGCAATCAGAACGCTATCCAACATTCCCTTTAAACGCAAGGGCGCAAGTTCCATGGCGGGTTGCTATTACTATGACAGATTTACCAGGCGCACGACAGGAGCGGTTCACAGCCAAGGAGACCGACGTTCTTGTAAGAGCAGTCAAAGACAGAGAAGTTGTTTTGTATGGGGATGGAAGAAACCTGTCCAAATCAGCGTCGGTCAAACAGGCGTGAGAGGAAATAGCCACAGTCTCATCAGCTGGCATCCCTAGGACGTTGCGCCAAGCGCTACAATGAAGTCAGGAAACGGGGGAATCCCAAGCTTGCCCGCATAAATCGGGCACGCTGTAACGGGAGGCGGATCTGCCTCTACACAGAACCTGACGCCAGCAGAGGACATCGCTGCGTCCACCCTCACCGCTGAAAGTGTTGAAGGCGGTTTGGGGGCTTTGAAATCGGACCGAAGAAACGATAGCAGTCCAACCCCAAAGTACACTTACAAATCCAGTTTACATACATTAAGGTTTCTTATGAAAACATTTTAATTATTATTTACATAAAATAAACAAAATACAGCCAGACAACACAACAAACTTATGAAAATATTTTAATCGTTATTTGCATGAGAATTTTTTAACGCAGCCACACAATAAATAAAAACTATCACCACAATGCTCACCACAATGATTTCCCTTATCTCATGTGTTAATATTTTTTATTGTAACAATTTATGATTTGCAAAAATAACTGTTGCATCTGTGTAGATTAGAAAAGCAAAGTGTGTGCGCGTTGTGCACGCTATACATTATGGTCAAGCATGCGCCCTTAAAATAGCATAATGAACCACGCCACTGACTTTAGACTAGTTTTTTTTTGGTCAGTGTGGCGCAATTGTTTTTTGAAACTGGAAAATAGCATCAGGGATGGTTTGCGCCAGAACACGCCTCCTTTTTTGCGCTGAACCGCCCAGGGAGCGCAAGTTCATTCCCTAGTTTGCCGACGTGCGTCTGTGGAGGGAAAAACCTGCTGTGCGCCGGTGCAAAATACGAATGATACATGCGTCACTGACAAAGTCAATTGCGCTGGGTGCAAGATAGGGCCCTATATGTTGTGTGTTTTACCATTTCAAAGCAAGCAAAAAAATCTCATTAAATATGACTTACAACATCTAATTTGTTTAAACCTCCCTAAGCTTAACCACAGCCCTGCTATATTACATGTCATCTTATTTTGCTATGTTGAAGAGGTAGTCTCACCCTGTTTTCACAGTGCATTACACTAGGATCTTTAAAAAAATATTTCAATACAATTTTGTAGTAAAATGGCATCATGGAGGTCAACATGGTAAAGCTCCAAAAAGCACATTTATTCACCAAAAAGTAACCCAAATGACTCTAGTGGGTTCTGAAGCAAACCAATATGTTGATTACTCTGAATATTGCATTCTCCAGTGTCTTGAGACAAAAAACACATCAACAAACAAGAGAGGATCAGTGAGATTCAACATTAGTGACGTTCTACAATATTTGGTGCAGTGGAGTTTTTAAGCGGCATCTAGCGGTGAGTTTGCAAATTGCAACAAACGTAAAATTCGAAACGCAATGAGAAGCTACTGTAGCTGCCACATGACAAACATGTCATCGCCTAAGACAAAGTAGAGCAGTTTGTCCGTTTAGGGCTACTGTAAAGATATGACGGTGACGTCCATGTACGAAGGCCCGCAGTGTATGTAGATAAAGGCTCATTCTAAGGTAATAAAAACAATACAGTTCATAATGTAAGTCTTTTTACAGCACTCATAATACAGTTATGAATATTACATTGAATTTCTGTCAAGAGATCCTTTTAAAATGTACACATTGCAACTTTAACAAATTTAACTCTATGTTTCCAGGGATAGGTGACTAAATTATTGCTAAAAAAAAGTAAAAAAAAATAATCGTCTTTCTCACAAAAATAGTTTCCCTTCAGAAGCCATTCATTTAATCCAACTAAGTCATTTGAATACATTTAATGATTTATGTTTGTGCTTTTAGAAGCTGTTAACGTATAAGAATAATTTACTGTAATTTAATATAAAATAGTTTGTGTTTAACTGATGAAAGTCACATACATGATCTGGGATGACATGTGGCGAGTAAATTATGAAATGTTGAAATTTGAATGAAATATTCTTTAAAAAGCGGGTTATTTTATAAGCCATAAAGGCAATAGCTAACAATCCCTTACATCAATAGTGAGGTTTTATTGCAACACTAACCTAATGCCACAGGCAACCTGGTATGGTGTGGTCTTCCAGGACTCGCCATCAATGACTTTTCCGTCAGGAAGTGTGACCTTGATGGGCTTGCTCTCCTTCGCTGCTTTCTCAGCCAAAAGAGCATCATGTTCTGCCTTCAGCTTGTTATAAATGGACAGACGTTCCTCAATGTACTCTGGCGTTGGATTCAACTATGGCAGATTAAAAGACAAAACACTTGCATTAAGTGAAATCACTAACACAAGTTGTAAGACCATTTTTTATTGAGTGCTCTTGCCACCTGCATGTATCATGCACAATAACCCACAACTCCAACATAATTGTGTGTACTCCATCGTTCTAAAAACCACGGGTACCATGGTTCTGATGCCCCTTCCAACTAAAACAGTAAATGTTCATGATTTAATTTGAAAGAACTAACAAAATTCTACCTTCTGTTAAAATTTCAAGCAAATATCTGATAAAATTAGAAAGTTACAAGCAAAAACATGTGAATAAGCAGCATTTTCGGTAACACAGCTTCCATAGACATCCATATATAATTTTTTCCTCTGATTTCTAATATTAAAAATATCATAACTTTCTCAATTTTTTTGCTGCAGGACAATGTTGTTGTGTGTAACTTCGGATTAATGTAAAAGTCAAAAGGTGAATAATGATTGGTCAGTTTACTGTCTGTCAAATGTTGGCTCTAGTGTCTATTTCTAGGTTTCTTTTTCATTATGTATAGCTTATTTAAATAATAGAAAGACTTATTGCCATTAATAAAAAACTTCCAAATATTGGCTGAAATTGGTCAATCAATGATGTGTACAACTAACATGTTTTGAATTATTCAAGAAGTTTGGGTTCAAGATGTTAGTATGCTAATGATACATTTGAAAGGATAATGCTAAAAATCTACAATTTGAAACACATTGAGTGATTAAAGTGACGGCAGTGGTTAGCTCTAAGGTGATGTGTACAATACATTACACAACCTAGAAAACCATGCAATAAAACCACATACCTCAGTTCTGCCACCGGCATCTCCTCCAGCATTCTTGCTTTTCTTCTTCCCACCATCTTTGCCATGCTGACAGAGAAACGAGTTACTTTAAGTTAAGGGTGTGACATAAGTTATTGTCAACAGTCAACTAACAACGTGGATTTAAACGTGTCACTCCACCCAATGTATATGATACAGAAACCAAATCTGACTGCAGTGCAGTAGAAACATATAAATAACTAACGTTAGGTCATTTAAAATAATAATAATTCTTTCATATTACTCAACTTGCTTTAATGAAATGGAAATCCCGTGTTTGACAGCATACAGATCACTGTAGCAACTGCTAGCCAATGTGACCGTATGCACATTTCATACCTTCGTCTCACCCACGTGCAAATCCTTCATCTGCTCGGTCATGCTTTCATCCGCCATAACTAGACGAAAATATCACAGGGACGAATAAATGTCACGGTCCAACAATTTACAGTTTGATAACGCGTCTCCTTACTCAGAACACCGGCATTCACGCTTCCCGGATACTGTATAAACGGCAATGCTGATGCAACGATATTGTAATTTTTAGATACTGTCTATGATTGGTGGCTTGCTGTGATTGACGTAGAAATAAACCAATTGGCATGCAGAACGATTCAGTTTAGATGGCGCGGTTAGATGACGCAAAGGGAAAAGCTCGTTGAAAAGTCTCAGTTTATTATTTATTTATATTTATTAATTTATTGACAGTTATAATATACGTTTTAAGCTTAGTCATACTTGTGAAAATACGAAGTTTATAAATCTGAATAAAAAACAACAACAGCAATGCTCGAAAGTGACACCTGGTGGTCATAAAAACAAAGAGCAGCTATTAATAAAAGTACAATATGCTACAATAACAATAACTCCTTAGAGACTACCTATACAATAATCATTTATTAACATCCTTTAGATAAAGCAAGCCCGATAGGTAGCATACATTATTACATCTATTAGTCTACTTGTTAAGCTAAACAATTCATTATCTTGTTATTTCCTAGGAAAGGCTCATGGGCTTTATTCGGGACTCGGGAGTCATACCTTGGGATAAGAAAGTTCCATTTGGTATATTAAACTAGAAGGGCTTGTGGACTGGAGAATGTAACTGTAAACTTTATTAAAGAACGGAGTGTGCAATGGTGTTTAGGCCTAACTGAAGGGGTTATTAGTTTAAAGATAAGATGGTAAATTGGGTAAAAATTGCTTTAGTTACTGTAAGTAATTGTTTTAAATTTAATAAAATTAAACTTTAGGTTTATTAGCTATTTTATGTAACATTGTTAATGCTCTTCGGAGCTCCAGTGTCCTGATTTCTAGCTAAAGCCAGGACTAAGCCTTAGTTAAAAAGTGTAAATAAGCCCCATGGACTCAAACAAAGTTGCATTTGCACACTGGAAATAGCTGGGAACTGTAAAGCTTGTTATGTGTAGTCTTTGATCTAATACACGTCTTACTTTTATGCTCCATGACTTCTCATTTGTCAATTTGCATTAAGGATTCACCTCAAAATTAACATTTTGTCATTACTTATTCCTCATCATCATGTTCATTGTTTGTGGAATACAAATGTAAACATTTGTGAAGAATTGTTTTGGCTTTAACCATAGCCTACAGCAACAGCTCTTTACAGATCAAATTGTTGATCTGTAAACTTTATTTGTATACTTGCACTACAGCAAACTGTGGAAACATTTAAATATATTTTTTTATACCACTGTTAACGATTTCCCTGTATTTTTAAAGTACGATACTGGCAGCACGGTTGCCAGAAAGTTACTGTATTTTGATACTGTAATACAGTTTTACAGTACACAAACTAGTACTGTATAGTTACAAAGCAGTACTTTACTGTATTTTTACAATATTTTGTCTATTTTTCGGTAATTTACTGTAATGTCTTTATTGACCCATAAATATTATTTATTACTTATTACAGTAAATACGATAATATTATATTTTATAGCTAGATATTTAGGTTTAAATCTAGACCCTTAAAAGGCAATCCAAGCAATGTCTGTATCAAAAATTTTATTTAAAAAAACATTTAATTGAAACAAAACATATTTTAAACAGGATTTAAAACAATAATAAACATATAACAAGTTAAATAAAATAAAATCAACAAGTATAAACAAGTTTGGAGACCCCTGCTGTAACATATTTATCTCTGGCAAATAGAACACTGGTCCAGTTTGAAGTTTTCAGTTTAAAGTCAAACCAATTTTTCCCAGAATGCATTATAAGCTGCAGTACTTTACTGTAATGTACACATACAGTATAGTACTGTGGATTTTTACAGTAATGTACTGCTAAATCTACAGCGACATCTAACAGTGTAGAATATTTCTACTTTTTATTGTTAAATGTTATTCTTCTTATTCCAAAACTTACTTTCATTTTACTTGCAATTTCTTTACTTCTAATACCATTTTAATAATATAATCTACTTTATATTGCAATTTAATGTGTTTGCCCTTCTATATGTTCTTGTGAAGTAAAAACAAAATAAACTATGACAATAAAAATATTTAATCTTGATCTTAAATATTAGATATGTGTGCCATTTAAGATCAAAATAAACAACATTGCGGCACCACAAGTCTATTCCTCTTCGAAATCCAGAAAACTTGAGATTTGTCTGGTTATGCTCTCTGCTTGTTTAAATTTACCCATTTAAAGCATTCAGAAGCAGTCTGAATGAAAGAGGTAAATCCACTGAATTTTAGTTGGGGACAATAGTGTCTCTGCAGTGTGTTAGCTTCTCACAAAGAATGGGCCAATGGCTTATGCTAATTCACCCTGCGGATGTCAGTAATTTATTTCAGGGAAGTCACGCAGGCTTTAAACCATGCACTGGACTTCATAAAAATAGTTCCGAATCATAAGAGAGGATTATTTCTGTGATGTCCTTATGGTAATTGTGCAACTGCTTGGCTTGTTTCAAAATTGATTGTTATGGTCTGACTCTTTAATGGTAATATAGTCTTTTATGATTGTGCAGGGGGGAATATCAGCTTAAGTGTGACCCAAAGTAACCTCAAAGTAAAAATATGAATTCTAGGAAATGCTCATATGAATTTTAAAATAATCCCAAAGACTATTTTAGCAAGATTATTCATGTGTTACAAAAGAGACACTGGACGATAATCTCAACTAAGGCTTAATTGTACACTTCATTGAAACATCCTTTATTGTTAGACTTTAAAATCACATCTCTTCACTGCCTCTGCGACTCCAGCAATTATCTAAATACTTTGTCTCTTTACAGATTTTGATTATGTATAGCCTATATGGCAAGTGTTTGGCAGTGCTCAAATGGTGACCAAGGTGCTCACAACTACTAGATCATAGGTTTGATATCTAATAATTTTGCTATTGACAATTGTAATAACAAAGAGACAGAGAAAATCACATTCAAAAAGATAATATTAATATTTTATAATAACGTTCATTGCTGTACATAACTGTAACAAGTGAATAATAATTTTAAAGATAGATTGTAATAGCTGGCATTCTAGCTACAGTACATATTAGTGTATGTATTAGTTTAAGGATTTAATGACGTTTATTGTATTTGCAATAACAACATGCTTTGCCTTTAGTATCAGGTCTCTTAGAAATAATTGTGCATCCCTACCTGCCCTTGTAGTTGCTCTTAATGTTATTTGTGTAGCCTACTTTATTGTAAGTTTCATGTAAGTGCATGCTTGAATTTCTTTAATGTCTCACTGTGAATATTAATTTCTTCTTTTGCATCAAGGGCTGAAACTTACCATACTGACAGTTAGCATATCTTCCTGTCACACTTACAAACTAAGTCAATTAAACAGATGAAAGAAAAGAAGCTGAAAGTGTGGTCAGGTTTGAAGAAGTGTGACATTTAATTTCATGTACCAATACTCATTCAGAAATGCTAACAGTGAATTTCAGTGAGGGTCAACATCCAAAATGTTTAACAAAATCATTATGCATTCTTCAAACACATATAGGCTATGGAGTTCTCATTACTCTCCCGAGCAATAGCAAGACTGAACTTAAGACCCTCTCAGAGGGAAAAGATAGAGTAATACAGAATTAATGCAAAAAAAGAGAGAGAAGCCTCCGGCAATCCCAAGACCCGCCTCTCTTCCTTCGCTTCTCCTGACATTATGCGCTGAATAATGACTTTCATCTTTCTGGTAAATCCCTGCATGTCAAACCAGTGCTGCAGTGTTTTGTTTGTAGTATTGCACTAAACAATCATTCCTCAAAACTATTCATGCATCTTCTGTTTGTTGTTGCCAAAGCTGGTTAAGATTAACTGCCTGTGATAAATGTGCCATCTGGCTGATCTAGAGAGCTTTGCTTCAGTTTTATAGTACCAACATTAATGCTTATTATTATAGCCTGTTGGTGGATCTGTAGGTTCAAACTGACTGGATTATAGCAGTATTTCAAAGCATTGCTGTAATATTTAGTCACCCCCAATATTTACTTAAAGCCACACCTAAAAATGAATATATGGGTGCTGGTCATATAATTAGAATATCATCAAAAAGTTGATTTATTTCACTAATTCCATTCAAAAAGTGATACTTGTATATTGTATTCATTCATTAAACACAGACCGATATATTTCAAATGTTTATTTATTTTAATTTTGATGATTATAAGTAACTGACAACTAAGAAAAATCCCAAATTCAGTATCTCAGAAAATTAGAATATTGTGAAAAGGTTCAATATTGAAGACCCCTGGTGCCACACTTCAATCAGCTAATTAACTCAAAACACCTGCAAAGGCCGTTAAATGGTCTCTCAGTCTAGTTCTGTAGGCTACACAATCATGGGGAAAACTGCTGACTTGACAATTGTCCAAAAGACGACCATTGACATCTTGCACAAGGAGGGCAAGACACAAAAGGTCATTGCAAAAGAGGCTGGCTGTTCACAGAGCTCTGTGTCCAAGCACATTGATAGAGAGGTGAAGGGAAGGAAGAGATGTGGTAGAAAAAAAGTGTACAAGCAATAGTGATAACCGCACCCTGGAGAGGATTGTGAAACAAAACCCATTCAAAAATGTGTGGGAGATTCACAAAGAGTGGACTGCAGCAAGACCTGGGTTTCAGCTGTCGCATTCCCTGTGTCAAGCCCCACTTGAACAAAAGACAGCGTCAGAAGCGTCTCGCTTCTGGACTGCTGCTTAGTGGTCCATGTTAGGTTCTCAGATGAAAGTAAATTTGGCATTTCCTTTGGAAAATGAGGTCCCAGAGACTGAAGGAAGAGAGGAGAGGAACACAATCCACGTTGTTTGAGGTCCAGTGTAAAGTTTCCACAGTTAGTGATGGTTTGGGGTGCCATGTCATCTATTGGTGCAGAAGAGCTGAGGCCACTACCTGGGCTCTCATAACACCTGAGCAGTGCCACAGACTGATCAACTCTATGCCACGCCGCATTGCTGCAGTAATTGAGGCAAAAGGAGCTCCAGCTAAGTATTAAGTGCTGTACATGCTCATACTTTTCATGTTTATACTTTTCGGTTGGCCAAGATTTCTAAAAATCGTTTCTTTGTATTGGCCTTAAGTAATATTCTAATTTTCTGAGATACTGAATTTGGGATTTTCCTTAGCTGTCAGTTATAGTCATCAAAATTAAAAGAAATAAACATTTGAAATATATCAGTCTGGGTGTAATGAATAAATATAATATAATATTTCACTTTTTGAATGGAATTAGTGAAATAAATCAACTTTTTGATGATATTCGACCAATATTTGACCAGCACCTTTATGTCTCTGAATTATAGGCTACAACACATTATAAAACCAACTGAGATTTATTTTTTAAGAAAGCACACACACAAAAAACGTAGTATAAAAGGAAAAATTGACAATATCCCATTGAATTATTCAAAAATAAAACCCAAGGTGGTATTGCGACACAACACAAAGCGGTGGTCAGATGTGCATTTATCAAAAAATAATGCATACCCGTACAACATTTTTCACAACAATGTCCCCGGTTTGAGCCAGGGCTGGGTTGGGTAGTCTTTATATAAAAATAAATATTATATAATATAATATAATATAATATCAAATTAATAATATTAGTAGACATAAGGGCAAACACACACACACATTCCTCACTACATTAAATTATAAAAGTATGAATCCCCAATGCGCTCATTTTGTTTTTGTCAGCAGAAACTGCTGCCCTCTGTTCAAATCTTTCCGTACATGCTCAGCCTTTAAATACCTTATCCAAAGACCATGGGAGTTGTGCATTTTGGATGCAAATGAAACAATTACAGTGACAGGTTGAAATTGTGTAGAGTTGGCAACCTTGTGTCTCACCTTGTGGTTAAAGCAGGGACTGTATCTGGAACTGTCATCACAGGAAGACAGATCAATCCATATCTCTCAGTGAGTGCAGTCGTGGTGACAAGGCTGATGAACTCATGGCCTTCCTTTGAGCATAAAAGGGACGGGGGATTAAAGAAAGAAAGGGTGGACATATTATTAGAATAGTGAAGGGATGTCTAGGTAAGACAAATGAATGTGATATCTACTTTGAAATGTAATGTCCTCACTTGACGTGAAGTTTTATAATTTGAAGTACTGCTTTATAAAAAAAAACTCAATGGCATTTAAATTCACTGCTTAAAATGTGTTATAGTGAGCCACCAGCATTTCAGTTCTTTCATGTTTGACAAACAATACAACTACAAAGACTTGTGTGTATAAAAAAATTATATGCTGCCTTTATTATTACATTTTATAAAATAAAAAAATACTGGTAGTGGTAAAAATAGTGACCCAATTTTTTTTAACAGAAAGCATTTAAATTATGCTGCAATAACATTATACATTAGTAAACTGTGTTTGCAATGACAAAAAGCAATTTATAAAACGGGCAGTTCTGGTTCTTCCTTCTGATTGGTTGAAACGCGTTCTAAGCCGTGATAAAATACACCGGTAACCTCACGGTTCAGACCACATTACATAAGTATCACTGCACCACTGTTGCTGCGTACTGATTTATGAAAATAAACAACAGTGTCTTTAATCATATTTTTAATTTGTCTACAATTGCACAATTAATGGCGATATCCAGATAACTGTCAATAAATATTGTTGAGTCATCTCGTCGATAAAGAGAAAACGTTGTCTGAGGATTTTATAACTCAAGTTCATACGTCCGCTATTATCCACTGGGTGGCGATCTTACCCAACTTAAACACTGACGCATTCACTCAACACTAAAAACACAGCGTGTAAGTTTTGATGGCCTTGAATCTGATCTCTTACTAAAGTTCTTCAAAAAAATTGAATTATCTCCGCTTTTAGCTAAAAAAAAAAATGAGAGGTGATAAGAGAACAAATGAAGGTAGGATGAAACGTTTTTTTGTTTGTTTGTTTTTGTTTGAAAGCGGATGGTCTGTTCTTTCATTTGATATGTTTATTTAAAGGGGCCAGATGTTCAAAGGAAAGCTGATCGGATTTTGGTTATCGGATTGGATCAAATCTTGAAAATGGGTTGTTCAAAAGGGAAAGAAGGAATCTGAAACAGATTAGATCACAGAATCCAATCCTAGTTTTAATCTGGATCAAACCTTCAGTTTGTGTTGTTCAAAACTTGTCAGTAGGATTTGGATAACTTTGATCCAAAAAACTGGATTATCCTGATCCCAACAGGGGGTAGGATTTAAAGGTGGATTCCAAGAGTGAAATTTAGAAAAACTTTAAAATTGGTCAAATAACACATTTGTTTCATTTAGTGTATACTTTTATTTATATTTTGCACTTGACTTGTGTAACCGTTGTAACAGTGATAAAGTAGATATAGTAGACATAGGCTACCAATTAAGCCATTCAGTAAAGTAAAAATAATGAAATATGAAATAATCCCCCAAACAGATTTCAATCACAAACAAAAATAATATATTAAATTTTTATGTCATTCATCACTGTATATTAATTTCAAAGAAACAATCATCAGAGATGAGCCTGTCAAAAACAATGTCTAACAATTGCATCCCTTACTATACGTCCACTCAGTCCCTCATTCTGACAGAATGCCAGAGGTTGGTCTGGTTCTTCAAACGGCTCAGGTGCATCATAAACATCATCACAGGGAGGGACATTGCACCTGGTAGGGATGTTTTGCAGGACGATACACGCTAGTATTATGTTGCATGCTCCCTGTGGTTCCACTCGCAAGTAGTTAAGGCATGCAAAGCGTCTCTTCAGAACTCCATTTAATAGCTCAATTGCACATCTTGTTTTGCAATGAGCAGTGTTGATGAATACACAGATGTGGTTCTGGACATTATTGGAGGTGAAAACTATAAAGCTCTGCATGGGATTCAAGGTGTTGTAGGGGATGGTGAGCCTACGATTGTAAAGGAAAGTGTGCCAGTTCCTCCTAATGCAGAGGAAACATTCATTCTGGATCTCAGCCCTACTGTATTATTGAAATACAACCTGGACCCTCACTGGTAGAGCCAGCAGTCACAGGAGCTCAGAAAAGACACTTGAAGCGTCCTTTGTGCATCCACAATGTATTTGATAATGTATGTTTGTTTTTAATTTTTTGTGACTCAGATGAGGGTTCTTAAAGTAAATTATAAATGGATGTTTATGTTATTTTTGTGTTTTGTCTCAAAATAAAAAAACTCTTACAGTGATCCCATATTGGTTCTTCTACCTGTTCTTCACATAGCTGGTAACACATGTTGTGATATGTTGTCCCATTTAGAGCACAGGTAATCTGGATTTGGTAATCTTGAAAACGGTGTATCTGGATCAGGGTGATCCAGTCCAATGTTGCTTTGAAAAACCGGCATAAAAGTAAGACAGATTACCTGATCCTGAATAGGAAAAAATGTGATTTCCAAATCCGGATCATTTTGATCCAGATTAAACTTTTTGAACAACTGGCCCAAGAAGATAATTTTTCTGCAAGGCATTAAACTAAAACTGGGTGGCAACTTAAAAAAAAAAAAAAAAAACCGCTGACGGGGAAAGAGTTCAGCATGCTTCCAAGCATATTTGATCATCACTTCAACAGTTGCACAATATAAATGTTAATGAATAAATTAAATAAGATGAATGGTGATTTATAAAATAAACACCACAATCTTAAATCATATTTTCATTGTGTCTTTGCTGCATACAGTCTTGTTCAAAATAATAGCAGTACAATGTGACTAACCAGAATAATCAAGGTTTTTAGTATATTTTTTATTGCTACGTGGCAAACAAGTTACCAGTAGGTTCAGTAGATTCTCAGAAAACAAATGAGACCCAGCATTCATGATATGCACGCTCTTAAGGCTGTGCAATTGGGCAATTAGTTGAAAGGGGTGTGTTCAAAAAAATAGCAGTGTCTACCTTTGACTGTACAAACTCAAAACTATTTTGAACAAACATTTTTTTTTTCTGGGATTTAGCAATCCTGTGAATCACTAAACTAATATTTAGTTGTATGACCACAGTTTTTTAAAACTGCTTGACATCTGTGTGGCATGGAGTCAACCAACTTGTGGCACCTCTCAGCTGTTATTCCACTCCATGATTCTTTAACAACATTCCACAATTCATTCACATTTCTTGGTTTTGCTTCAGAAACAGCATTTTTGATATCACCCCACAAGTTCTCAATTGGATTAAGGTCTGGAGATTGGGCTGGCCACTCCATAACATTAATTTTGTTGGTTTACTAGTGTGTTTTGGGTCATTGTCTTGTTGAAACAACCATTTCAAGGGCATTTCCTCTTCAGCATAGGGCAACATGACCTCTTCAAGTATTTTAACATATGCAAATTGATCCATGATCCCTGGTATGCGATAAATAGGCCCAACACCATAGTAGGAGAAACATGCCCATATCATGCTCCATGCTTCACTGTCTTCACTGTGTACTGTGGCTTGAATTCAGAGTTTGGGGGTCGTCTCACAAACTGCCTGTGGCCCTTGGACCCAAAAAGAACAATTTTACTCTCATCAGTCCACAAAATGTTCCTCCATTTCTCTTTAGGCCAGTTGTTAACAGAGGGACTTTGCGGGGGATTCTTGAAAATAGATTAGCTTCACACAGACGTCTTCTAACTGTCACAGTACTTACAGGTAACTCCAGACTGTCTTTGATCATCCTGGAGGTGATCATTGGCTGAGCCTTTGCCATTCTGGTTATTCTTCTATCCATTTTGATGGTTGTCTTCCGTTTTCTTCCACGTCTCTCTGGTTTTGCTCTCCATTTTAAGGCATTGGAGATCATTTTAGCTGAACAGCCTATCATTTTTTGCACCTCTTTATAGGTTTTCCCCTCTCCAAGTAACTTTTTAATCAAAGTACGCTGTTCTTCTGAACAATGTCTTGAACGACCCATTTTCCTCAGCTTTCACATGCATGTTCAACAAGTGTTGGCTTCATCCTTAAATAGGGGCCACCTGATTCACACCTGTTTCTTCACAAAATTGATGACCTCAGTTATTGAATGCCACACTGCTATTTTTTTGAACACACCCCTTTCAACTAATTCAACTAATTGCCCAATTGCACAGCCTTAAGAGCGTGCATATCATGAATGCTGGGTCTCATTTGTTTTCTGAGAATCTACTGAACCTACTGGTAACTTGTTTGCCACGTAGCAATAAAAAATATACTAAAAACCTTGATTATTCTGGTTAGTCACATTGTACTGCTATTATTTTGAACAAGACTGTATGCGTTGGTTGGGAACTGCGCTCTGTTTCAGTCACACTTGATTCTGAGGAACTACTTTGTTTGGCGGAAGAGTAATATTTGTACTAATATAATTACAACTTATTGGTGTTTTATTTTATAAATCCCTAACGTTATGCATATGAAGTAACCGTTTTATAACGCTTCGCGTCGTGCCTAACAACGCCCCTTAGCTGTTATTAAATGCACTGGTAACCCTGCTTCTTGGGGTTTATTGCTTTAATAACAATGCAACAATTGTTGTACTTAGAGCAGTGTTGAACAATTGAGTCCGAAATTCTCGTCTGAAATTTTTGCACGTAGAAAAACAAATATGACCTTATGTGGGGTCAATCGCATTTATAAACTACTTCTGAAACTTTAGTCCATCAAAAATATATTCAGATCAAGTTACATTTTCTGCATTTTCCGCATACAGCAAGCATTTTGAGAGGTGTTTTAACAATTTAGAACCACAAGCAAACGTCAGAATGGCATCTGAAGTTGATCCACAGCACAGAGCAATGTCTGCGTGAAAAACAAAGTGCGAAGTGTTATGATCATGATCTGTGGTTCCACGTGGTGGTCGCTCCAGAAAGTCACTCATCAATTGCATAAGGTTGAACTTTTCTCAACTTTGTCACGCGACTAGATGTCACAGAGTGACTATTGGAGGGCAGAACCAAAAGTGACAGAGATTGGTTCCGCCTGAAGATGGGGTTCCGCCCAGGCTGCATTTGACGACACACCAGTACTTCCTGGTTTCCAGGACAACACCATCGGGACCTTACGAGCCACAGGTGCAACGAATTAAGCAAGCAAAGTGTGATTGGAGGCTGTGTGAGGATGAGACACATAAATAGCTCTGCAGGAACACAAGGAAAGTAGCGATTGACACGGGGAAAGCTCCTTTTTGCCAAGGGCAGATTGAAGCCACGCACCTTTTGAAGAGCCCGAAGGCTCTGTTGATCCGGGTATCGCTGGAAGCGAGCAGAAAGAGGACAGAGCCACAGGAGGTGAAAGAAAGGCATGCCGTGGATTATTTAAAGGAGCACCCCGAAGAAGGTTCGAGTTTTGGTGCTGTTGTTGTGTACTTGTTGTGGCTGGTATCCTTGCAGGCTGTAGCTGGCGTGGCTGTGTGGGACAGAACAAAACGTAGTGGCTGGAAGACGACTGGAGATTACTGGAAACTGAAACAAAACAAAAGGAGAAGCGGAGTTAGCGTGAGTGTTTGCTATATGAGGAAATTGTGACATTAGTGAAATCGCTTTGTAACCCTGTTGGGGGAAGAAACGCTTCGTTCTGTGTGGCTGGAAATAATCGCCTGTGTGTACTAAAGAGGAGAGCATCAGAGAGATCATACAGGATTGTGAGTATGAAACATTGATTTTGGACACGCTGTGCACTAACCTATTCCGTAGCGAACGACTCCAGGAAAAGGAGGAGCAGCCTGTGGAGAGAGAGAGAGCACGAGGAACACTTTACCTGCACCGTACTTACTGTACGT
This sequence comes from Paramisgurnus dabryanus, assembly GCF_030506205.2. NCBI lineage: Eukaryota > Metazoa > Chordata > Actinopteri > Cypriniformes > Cobitidae > Paramisgurnus > Paramisgurnus dabryanus. The sequence goes on from NC_133341.1 coordinate 9,896,268, forward strand.
CGTCCCAAGTTTGGAGAGGTGAGAGAAACCAGCAGTTATAAATAACTGATCTTCTGTGTCCCAGTCAGCAGCCTGTGGAGAGAGAGAAAGAGAACGAGGAAAACTTTACCTGCATCGTACTTACTGTACGTCGTCCCAAGTTGGAGAGCCAGCAGCCTGTGGAGAGAAAACCCTGTACGCTTACCAGGGAAATGACTGCCTGTAAAAGAAGAGAAAGCGAACCTGAAGAGGCCGTTATTTTAAGTTCCCCTTTTTCCCTCCCCTATTTATCTTTTAAATAATTTAAATAAAGTGTATTTTAATATTACTCTTACCTTGTGTCATTGGGGTGACTTTGGGAACCTCCTTGAGGTGGAACCTAGGAAAGGGGCGTGACCCTTTAGCTATCTCGGGTCCGCTCCGACCTGTGACATAGACACGCCCCATCCGGTCGCCAACGGTCACTGTCGCTCGTGCTGCATGTTGCCGAACTTCCATTGAAATTAATAAGATCGCGTTGCTCTGCTACTGCTAGTCGCTGCTAGTCTGAATGCAGCTTTATGCTGGGGAGGGAAGAGCAGGGTTGGTCGGCACACTTTTCACTCTCTGTCATATTTCTTAGTCATGTTATATGTTAAAAAAGTCTAACCAGTAACAACAGTGAGGTTAAGATCTCAGCTAACCTACAGATACATTTAATGTTAACAAATTATTCCTAAATTTGTTTTATTCATCATTAAAGTCATGTTGTGCACCTGTGCCAACCAGCCCCAGTATGGGGGTTAGTTGGCACAGATGATATTATTACAAAAAAATCTAAAAAAAACTTGAGCATTTAATTCAAAACTGAAGCAGAATAACAAGACTTTCTGCCCATTTTTAACCAAATTATTAACCCAACCAAAAGCAAATACAGTACAGTTTGTATAGTATGTGTGTGTGGTGTGTTTGTGTATGAGTGGCACTAAAGACAAACTTTCCCAGACCAGCTATTCAGTATCTGCTTAGGGTGCTAAATGGTATTTTTAAGAAATTTGCTGTGATCCTATTTTGTTTTAAGTCTTTCCCCGTCTGTTGTTCTTAAATATTTTCTGACTATTTTGACTTCTTAAAGAAAAATATTTCATACATAAGTTTATGTTCATGAGAATTTAACATACAATCCTGATAAAAATGTAAAGCATTGATATATTAATAAACATACACATTCATTATATATACATTGTTATATTATATTTTAACATACATAAAATGCATAAATTAATACATTTATAACCAAATGGCTATACTGGGGTTGGTTGGAAGATGTGTCAACCAACCCCAAAATCATGTGTCAATCAACACAATAGGACACAACCTGTTTACTGAAATTATGTAAGCCACATAGCATCACTCATCAGAGACTTTTACATTTCATGTCAAAATAGATGATCCTATCTCTTATCAACAGAAATCATTACATTTCTTAAATGTAGAAGTTATCCTCAGATCCACAGTAAGTGACTATTCAATGATTTTAGTAAATGGGTGTGTTCAGGTCAAGAGGGCAGTCATTTTAATATCTGATTTCTGTGGCAGCACCCTATAGTGTACTGGCATTGAACTGTATGCCAACCAACCCTTGACCCAACCAGCCCCGCTCTCCCCTACACACCAAAAGATTTTTTACATCTTATAAGATTTTCAAAATGTGATAGACCACAAACATAAGGATAAAAAATCCTAGATTTAACCGTTTTGTTCCTATAGTGTGTGATGTGCCATGATGTGTCAAAGACAGCACACCACACACTAACAGATTTTCAAGAGTCTCGACTGTAAACACAAGAAATATCAAAAATCTTGTGAGACTTCAGAATACGCATGACGGACAATATGCAGGAAGAAATTTCACTTTGAGAAATTTTCCCAATTTTCACATTCCACTTCAACTTCACTTTGTGCTGTGTCATGACAGTTTCTGTCTTCCATCATCTCGATTTCTGATGGATTATCTTGCTTAAATTAATAACTAACTGCACTTATATCCAGCTTAAATCTCTCATCATTATAGACCGATTGTGGCAGGTGATTGCGGAACAGCTTGGGAAAACAGTAGTTAGGCTACTGTTTTCAAAAGAAATGGTGTACAAAAGATTATACAGTTTTGTGTTTAAGTTAACCTAACAATAGTATGTGATTCATCGATTCGTTGTGAATAGTGCTAATGTTATGTAGGTTTAATTTGTATTCCTTTACAACATTAATTTTCATTAATACAGTACATATCACACTTCGTGTACAATGTTTCTGTGCGTGACAAAGCATTAACATCTATTAAAATGTTCCTTTTTCTATTCTAACTTCTCAGTCAAGGCCTCAAAAATAACTATATTATAACTAGAGAACTATTTAAATAATTAAATTGATTTGCATATTAATTACGTTAGTCTATAATGTTAGCTTCTCCCTTGTGTACCATTACTTTTAGATGTGTTTGTATTTGCTCTTCTTATCAGACGAGAAAGAAACTCCTTTGGCTCAGGTGTGCGGTTCAGATTTCCATTATGGTTCCTTGACAGCTTAGTGTCAAAGATTAATAGCGAAGTCAAAGTTGTGACAGGTCTTAATTAGTGATACCTCACAACTCAGATTTCAGAAAATATACTGACTGCCAGGCAAACAAGCTTGAGTTTGTTAAGAAAATAAACAGGTGGTTCTGCTAAAATAACCATATGTTATTCTGGATCCTCATATAAACAAAAAACTCACATCAAATCTGGTGACAGCCTCCTCTAGGTGGCTGTGGATTTAGATTATTCACACCCCAAGTCCTCTTTTAACAAACGTGATAATCAAAACTAGATATGGCAAGATTCCAGACATGTCATTTTGTGCCTTTTCTCACTGTTTGCCTTCTACTATTATTTGTGTCTGAATGTATTTTATCTTGTAAAAAGGGCAACAGTAAGTTTAGAACAGTAATCAATTCAACATTCAAAACAGTTTTACTAATTAGTTATTGTAGTAATATTCATTATTTTGGTGGCCTTCGTACTTCAGATTTATTCTTAAAAAACCTGAACCTATTTTAAATCTTTTACAAATTTATGCAGCCATGTCTCTGTAGGGGGGGGGATATGTCACCCATCCATCTATTGGCTCAAATGGCAGAAACCAATTCTAGCGGTGAAGGATTCTAGCGCGTTCTGTCTTTTCTGGCACTTGCAGATGAGGTTTTGGCATTACTTAATTTAGGTATATTTATCTGACTTCAAAAGATAAAGATCTCGTTTATAATACAAATTGGATTGATTATTACTTTTTAACAGCTACAGAATTTGGATGGATGTTTGTTTATTCTGATTTAGCTCTGGTATTACACTCGTTCATTCAGTTCTCATAGTCGCACATGATCCTAGCATGGCCCTTTTAATTAAAGGGGACAGAGAATAAAAAAACATTTTTACCTTGTCTTTGTTGAATAATGGTAGTCTACCCACATTCACAAACAAACAAAAAATGCTAAACATTCTAAACATCTCAGTCTCATAGAAATTCCTCTTTTAGAAATGTCAGCTAGAAAACAGCCCAATCTGAAAAACTGATGCTTCTGACATCATAGGCATCTCACTGACCCTCCACTTTAAAATAATTGGCTACATTTTTGAGTGGCAGCAAAGTCAGCCAATCAGTAATGAGATTGCAAGTTAAGCCAGTAGGGGGAGCCAAATAGGTGCAAAACCACTTGTTTAAAATCCCCCACCCTAGGGCTATCTGAGAGAGGTTTTTAGGAAGCTTCTAAGGCATTACAGACCCAAACAAAATTGTTTTTGTCTACATGTCACATCACAGAACAAGGATAAATACCCCCTTCAATTTATTGTTCATGTGCAATAAATATTCTTTTTCGATTAAATCTATGCTTTGTTATTTATAGACACCACAATTCTGAAGGTCTGGTGTTTTTCGCTGGTTTTTCTGGACAAAGCCTGCCCACGAGCTGTTTGACTGACATGTCAAACAACCAATCACAGTTTGTTTCGTCTAGCGTCATGTTTCGGACTCCCGACAATAACGAGCTGGCTTGCAACAAGTCAGTTATTGAAATAACCAGCCGCAATCGAATAGCATCTAAATAAACAACATTACTCACCATAGAACAACGTTGTGCACTTCATCAACAGCCACACAATTGAGACGCTCCCGTTAAACGTCTGCTTGAAGCATATCTCTTCACTTTGTAACAACTACAAGCAATTCAAGAGAACCGAACTTTTTGACTCCACTAACTTTGCGAACTTTGCATATTTTTTAGAATCCAATGTTTAGCTGATCATGATAACTGGTCATTATTATCCACGTTAACACAACTGATTCTCTTCCTCACTGGAACATCAGAGCTTTGTTTTCCAGGGACCGAAACTAATCGCGACACTCGCGTCTCGTGGAAATTCGGTTTATTTCAACCAATCAAAACGACTTCAACATTCTCACAGGGTTTTCAGAAAAGTGTACGAAAAACATCAGACGTTTAGCCAACAGTCTGTGGGCGTGACGTCTGAGGCTGAGACTAAGGCTGACCCTATTTAGAGTGATCAGAAATGTTACTCTAAACGAAATTACATATTGTAGCCTTCACGCTTCTAAGTACACTTAAACTAATGCCAAATGATAGTCGTATCTCTCAAATCCTCAGCTGATGTATTATGTACTATCTAACTGGGATTTAGGCCAATCCTAGCCTGATTTCAGTCCTTACGGTAACTACGGATACATCATTATTACTTGCAGTGCCAACATTAACCAAGCAACACCGAATAAAATCAAACATAACAATTTAGTGACCAGGTAGGAAAAACATAATTCAGATGCCAATTTACATTCCAATTCAAATACGAAACAATCAAACGATAAATCATTGGATACCTGGTAAGGAAGAAGATCTGGTTACAGATTCCTCAAAACACAATAAAAATACATGATGCTGTATCAAAGATGATTGGTCAACATGTCTAAGGTTGGAGGTTTCTCCCAACATTAGGTGAAGTTTACTTATTTTATTGTTACACTTTAACATTGAATTCTGTTGTCATGTGAGTGAGACCATTGTAACCACTTGCATTGAGATATTTCAATTGAAACCAAATAAGATCAGTTTCAGATTCTTTGTGCATGTAGAATACAGTTTGCTTTCAGAGAATAAGAATACAGATGTATGACACCCTAAATGTGCAATCTTTGAAAACCATATGTGTCTCGGTGGGAAGTCGACTCTGAATCATAGGAAGACGTTTCTTGGGCCTTCATGGTGCACCCATGCTGTGTTCTATGGGGAGGGGCTATCTTTTTCATGAAATTGGCATTACATCTCATTTCAGTTCTCTTTGTGAACTTCAGAGGCAATTAAGGTAAGGTGTCTTGCTTGAGGAAACCAGTCGCAACCGGCCAGAGGTGAGACTCTATTCAGCAACTATTGGGTTCCAAGACTGACTCTCTAACCACTAGGCTACAACTGCCCATAATACACCACTAGTTACATTACACACAACCCACAATTGGTATTTGCCTTATT